>NC_081569.1:140098391-140238553 GCF_022355385.1 Mustela nigripes
GTGGGGAGGCCGGGCCGCCGCGGGCGCGGGGACGTGTTGCTCGCGGCTGCCGGACTCGGGTCCGCCCGCGAGGCTCCGCGGGAGGAGCTCGGGGAAGAAATCCCCGGGAAGCGGGACCTCCTCGGAGACCGGCGCCGGGTCGGGGGCGGCTGGACCCTCGCGAGCCGTTCGAGCTCCTTTGGTGCAGTCGCCCCGGTGCAGCGCAGCGCGCGGGCGGAGTGAACCTGGCTGGAAAGTGCTCGCACTGTTTTGTTGACGGGATGCTAGATTTTGTTGCATTTTTTTTTTTTTTTTAACAGGAAGGAAACAGTCTTAACTGGCAATGTGGCATCTTTTACAAAATGTAAAATCCTACGTGCTTGAAAGATTTTAGTCTCCCTGGCAGGGTGGAAAAAGATTTTCACATCACGCAGCATATTTTAGGAGAACACGATGTATGATAATTCATGATCAAAAGTTAACCAGGTTTTTTTTTTTTTTCCTACGTTGGGTTTACTGCTTGATCAGTGGGTCCCAAAAGTTTGTTAAAGGAGAAACAATGTGTATTTTACAGAATTCGCCTGTAGTGCGATCGGAATGATTTAGAATTCTAGGTGCATTGACGACTTGAGCAATTTATTTTGCAATCGTGATTGTGATTTAGGGGAACTTTTCCAGCTCTTTGACACCTGTTTGCAAATAGGAGGTATTTGCTGGAGCCATAAAGATGACTGTGTGGATTTTTCCCTCCATGATGATATTTTGACCTCGGGTGGAATTGATCGTTATCTTTTTCATGGAAGAATTTTTCTGATAGTTTCAGCAGTGATTAATTTTCATGTTAAGCACATGCAGGCCTTCATTAACTTAGTAATGCTCTCTTCAGTGGAATTAAAGGAAGTTTTGACTCTCCAGATATACCAACAGTTTCCCAGAGCAGAGCCCCTGTGTTTTTGGTCTTCTGAAGATGTTGAGGCACGCATGGTTCTCCATGGGCCACTGGAATCCCTTACAGTTTAGAGTTATGGGAGCATTTGGTTCTCCCATACGCTGAATACAGTTCCCAATTAAATTTTGATGGTTTCCTTAAATGACCTACAATCCATCCTATCTGAATTACTATTTTTGGTGTAAAGGCAGTACAGCCTCTCAAGCGTTTATGAGAGAATTCTCCTTATGTTAGTTGTGAAAGGCATGTGGCTGAAAAATTATATTAAATGAATTTCAGGCATGAAGGATTTTAAAAAATTAATATGTGGGCATATATGTTGACAGTTTGATTTAGGTTATGCAGATGAACCTAGGTATTTTTATTTGAGCAGTTGTTAGGGAGCCTGGTTATTTCATTCCTAAAAAGCACTTCATTCCTCAAGTAGACCTACACATCTGTTCCTGACTGTTTGGGTTTTCTGCCTTTTCTTGTTAATTGCTAGTTTAGAGAGATTGGTAACATAGCTTCCTGCTAATGAGGCCTAGAAGAAGGTAACGGTCAGCCCTTCTGTATTGTATGGGTAACAGTTGAAGAAAAATCACTTTCAAATAGCTAGAATCAAACCATAAGATCACTTCCTAACACAGTTGAATGAATCATAGCTGTTGAATTTCTTTTCTCAGAAAGTTCTCAGCTCTGTTTTTATTATGTTTTGGTTACCATATGAATAAACTTTACAGCAAGAGTAGTTTATGGGACAGAATGGGCGTTAACTAATGATGTCGCCAGCAACAGATGTTTTCATGTGAAATTATTCATTTCAAGAGGCTTCCATTAAGGAAAAGTATAAATGAATACAATTTAGCTAATTACTGTGATGATTCCATTAAGGCAGCGGATCAAGGAAACACCGTTTCACCAAGAATGAAACTAAACATGTGCGTATTTCATTAGCTGCACTGAGAAAAAAAATTTTTTCTTTTTAAATTAGAGATTTACATGACAATGGCCCAGCTGACAACAGCGTAATATGTGGACTCCTCCATTTTCATATGTTGATGAAACCTCATGCTTCCGATATAATGACAGCCGCTAAGAAGCCATAGTTCTAGGTCAGCCTCAGCAACTACAACCCATGCTTATTAGCTGGATGACTGTCCCAGCGTCCTCCGGGAGATAAAGATGAAAACGAATGTCTATCGGAACGAGAAGGAAAACTTTGTTCAAATGAATGCACTCCTAGTCTTCCTCTCTTCCTTTTTTCCTATGCTCTGTCTCCTATCTAATTTGCAGTGGATTTTCAGTGTAAAGTCAGGGGGTGTCTAGCCTTCCCCCAAAGACCGGTCACTCTCATCTTTCAGATATTGGCGCCCTCATTGTAGGAGGAAACTCATGCAGCATTTTTTTTCTCCGAAGTATTTAGAACTCTGCTCAAGGAGCGAGAAACCACAAACTTCTTTTATTGCTCCAAGAAAAACCACCGTTGTTGAAAAGTGAAGGAAAGTTATCATTTATACGCCAATTCATGATTTGGGAAATACTTACCATTCTTTTCTCCATATTTCTTCAAAGCCTCCCTGTGCGGTAAATCATAGTATGTATGAGAAAACTGAAGCTCAGAGAGATTTGGGGATGTGGTACCCGGGAGGCCCTGGGGGTTAAGGGTCCGACTCTTGATTTCGGCTCAGGTCATGATTTCAGGGTTGTGACATGGAGAGGGCAGGCTCTGCACTCAGCAGGAAGTTTGCTTCTCTCCTCCCTCTCCCTCTGCCCTGCCCCCCTAAAATAAATTAATAAATCTTAAAAAACAGAGAGAGACATTTGGTGACTCTCGAAGGCTGCATGACCAGTGAGGCTTGGACGCCAGTCTGAATCTTTCCGTTTGTTTGTTTCAGTAACATCTTTGTTGAGATGATATTAACATCCCATAAAAATTCACCCTTTTTAAGTGTACAATTAAGTGGTTTTCAATATACTGACCAAACTGTATCAGCATCACTGATACCTAATTTTAGAACATTTTCACCACCCCAAAAAGAAGCCTGGGTAGCAGTTCCTACCATTTCCGCATCACTGTAGACCCTCATGACTGCTAATCTGCTTCTGGTCTCTGTCGGTTCTGGATGTTTTCACGTAAATGGAATCATGCTAATAGTTGACCTTTGCATTGGGCTACTTTCACTAAGCATCATGTTTTAAGGTTTGCCCAAATTTGTAGCACATGTCAGTACTTTGTTCCTTTTTATGGCCAAATAATATTCTGTTTTGTGGATATACCACATTTTATGTATCCATTCTCCTGTCCATGAGCATTTGGATTGTTTCCACTTTTTTAAAACTATTCTGAATAATGATCCTATGAACATTCACATACAAGCTTTTATGTGTAGACATATGATTTCATCTTTCTTGGGTAGGTACCTAGGAGCAGAATTGCTGGGTCATGTGGTTAAGTCTGGCTTTTACTGTTTTGGGGAAACCAATCGGAACTTTTTGAAATCTAAATATCATCCTCTTTTTACATTACACCCTTGGATTAAACAACAAGGAGTTGAGCTGGATCAAAGAAGGAAAGAAGTGGGAGCAAAGTATAAAATGTTGCCATTTCACTTATGTGAGTCACTTTGGATACTTTTCTTCAATTAGAGCTCACCAGAAGGGGTCTGCACTCACCCTTGCTCAGATGCAGTAGGTTAGAAGAATCTCGGTGTTTGAGGGGACTTAACAGACATTTCATCTTGTGGTTTCCTTTCTTCAGACTTTGAGCTGTTTCTTCAAAGTACCACTTACCCAGGAACCCAAATGTCAAGCAGATGAACATGGAGCTGCTTTAGTTGAAGTAGGAAGAGGACAGCAGGCTGGCCCTCCGATCCAGGCCACCCATCCCTCCAGGGCCTGGAATCTCTGGTGTATGTGAGAATGCTCCAAATGTTATTCAGTCTCTGCTTGAGCAGTTCCAAGGGACTGGAAACTCACTATCTCTCCATGCAGGCCATCACTTCTATGGATAGTTCAGGTGTTTGGTTCCTGTGTGCACTCAAAATTTGGCCCAAGTTCTGCCTCTTGGGTCCAGAGAATAGGTTTAATCTCTTTTCCATATACCAAGTTGTTACATGTTTGAAAACAATTATGATAGCTCTTTCTGAAGTCTTCTCCTAACTAAACATTACCTTTGGAAAAAAGTAATTCCTTATAAGATACAGTTTTAGGCTCTTAATCATTTTGGATTGCCTGATCTACATGTGTTTCTTTAAAAGGTCCATGGACCTTTTAAAATTGGACACAACTGAATGTGGTATTCCAGACACGGTTTTTAAACAGAGCAGAATAGAGCAGGATATTTCACCTCCCTTATTTTAAAGTTTATACTTCCTGTAATGCAGCCTAAGATGATATTAGCCTTTTTGCTTGTCACTTCACATTGTTACTGCTTACTGATTTTCACTTAAAACTCTTATCTTTTTTATATGTATGATGGATAAGTCCTTAATTTTCTTACTTTTACCTTTCTTTTTTGAGGGGGAGTTTCTTCCAGAAGACAGAGCCCTGTCAATTTATAATACAATGTAATCTGGGTGGTGATGCTGTAAATAATCATGGTGCTCATATAAAATACTTCTGCGCTATCATAATGTGGAAATTGGTCACCGTCTTAAAGGGTTATGATTCTGGATAGCAGCCTTTTCTCCATCTTCCTTTGGAAGGTGTCTTGAGAGACTATCAAATTCCTTCTGAAGCCTACACAGAGTTTAACGATCCATTCGTTCCCTGATCTATCATCATCTTTTGAGCTACTGCTATTTATTTTTTCTAATTTTGAAGTGGAAAATCTTTTAAATTTCTAGGGACTTATATTTTTGAAAATTCAGAATAATTTATTTAAAATCTTGAATATCTTTTGGCATCTGTAACACATGACTTCCTCCTAACTAGGATTAGGTTGGGCTTTTCACGTGGGCACATAGTTGGGTATACAACAGGATCAAGGAGCTCCTGTGAGGAAATCATCTGAACTCAAAACTAGGAAGTATTTTCAAACCTCTTCTGCATTCCTGTGTGGTGACCGGGCACTGACTTGGGCTTTCTGTGATAGCAAAATCAAAAGAAAATGCTTTCATGGAAAGTGCAAAGCAAGCCCTCGTGCTAAGTAAGAATTTCTTCTTGATACATGTGGTACTCTGCCCGGCAAGGAATTTATTTTATAGCCAAACCACAAGCATTTATGGCGTTATAAACAAAACCGGGCATTTTGGAGGAAAATTCACAAAACCGTGTTTAAAAAATAACCATTAGCTGGTTATTGTTAATTTCTGAGATAGCGTAAGCCTTTTCATATATTCTCTTAAGAAATAAACACTTTGGTTGAGTGGACGGTAGATAAGGACAGAGAAAGAACATCTTGCTTTCTAGTGTTACAGTCTATTCAGGCCATAAAACCAGTAGCGTGAAAAACTTCATCAAGGTGGCATTGAAAATTCTACATTAAAGCATTGTTTTTATTAGTTGGGACTTGAAATAAATGGTATTTGTGCTACTAAAAATCTTTCAGGGAAAATATTTTTATTCATCTTTAAAATCCTAGCTTATTATTAGAGGATTTCTAATAGTAGCAAAATGTTTTAAATGCCAGCAGAGAGACACCTGGGTGGCTCAGTGGGTTAAATGTCTGCCTTCGGCTCAGGTCATGATCCCAGGGAGTCTGGGAACGAGCCCCGCATTGGACCAGCTCAGCATCAGACAGATTCCCTGCTCAGCGGGGAGCCTGCTTCTCCCTCTCCCTCTGCCTGTTTCTCTGCCTGCTTGTGATCTCTCTTCTTTCTCTGTGTCACATCAATAAGATCTTTTAAAAAATGCCAACAGAAACATTAGTAATCAAAAAAACTATGTTGTAAACTCTAAATGCTGTGTAATATGAATCAATACAGCTCCTGCCCCCAGAAGCTTGGTGAATTTCTCACTAGATGTTTGACACCTGCATTTACTCTTCTGGAAGCAACGTAATTGTTTGAGTGCTGTCCTGGCCTGGGAGTGTCCTGGGGTCTGAGTGGCCACAGGTGCCATCCTCTTTGGCTTATTGAAAAGAAAAAGCTGTTTGAAAGAGTTTATCTTTCTTTAAAGTCCTACTTTTTAAATGAAGAGTTAGGTAGGCGCACTTCCAATTTTGTTTCCTCTACAGCTGTATATTTATTGGAAAATGCTCTTGGTGTGGAAAACCATATGTTTGCAGAACACTTAGTTGTGTCTTAAAATGCAGTATTTATTCTGCCAGCTTTCTGGAAAAGATCTGAACTCTCTGGACTTAATAAACTACCCTAGATTTCCCTGAGAATTGTCCTGGACTTTTCTCTGCTACATCCTTCCGTCTCAGTGGGCCCTGTGGGTTCTGCTCCCCCAGCGTCCGACAACCCAGCCCTTCTGCTCAGTTCAGAGGCTCATCTCTTCTCGGCTGGGTTTTTGTCTGTGTTTTTGAAAATGGCCCCAAACTAGTCTTTCTGCCTGCAGTCTCAGCCCCCTTCAGCGTGTTCCTTTTTTATTAAACAAGTAGAATATTCACGGTGCTCGTTATTTCAGTGATGGAAGGGGGTTCTGGAGGATGGACATGGTCAGTGTGGCCCTTGCCTTCCGGAACCCTGCACTGCTCATTGGGATCTAGACATTCCTTGCTTTCTTCTGATGAGTGACGTGATGAGCCTCGGGATGGACGGTCCTAAGTATCAGGGACCGTGTAGAGTGTTGCCGGGGACAGGACTCGAGGGATGTGCCTTGGGGTTTCTTTCCGGGGAGGGTGGAAGTTAAACCCTGCAAGGGGGTGGGGAGAGGGTGGGGTCGGGGGAAGAGCCGTCCAGACCAGGGAAAGCGATGAGCAAGTGGACGGTGGGAGCACCTTTTGGAAACGGAAAGGTCTCATAGGGGGAAAGAGCAAGGAGTGGATTGAAATGAAGCTGGGAGTGTCCTGTGGGGCTTCTGGGCCACACTTGGGGTTTCTCAGCCACATTAAGGCATTTGGTCTTATTCTGAGGAGCAGAGAGAAGGTGGCAGAGGATTTTGAGGCCAGGGAGTGAGGTGGCCAGATCCTCAGGGATGTTTGAAAGAGGGGTCCCCCTTGCAGCGTGGGGGGTAGGCCAGGAGGGGCGGGAGGGTGGAGGCGGGAGTCCGTGGAGTGAAGCCAGGGGACAGTGATGGGGATTTCCACTTGAGGGGTGCCGAGGGCCCGCCTCACCAGGACTGGTGTCGTCCAAGGCAGGGAGAGGAGGGAGTCAGGCTTCTGGCTCACCAGAGTGACGGCCACTTGCCGAGAAAAAGGAGCTAGAAGGATGCGCAGGCAGATGACTGTTCCGCTGTGGCTTGCGGGTGTGAGGGCCTGTGGAACATGCCAGCTGAAGGGCCGAATGGGCTGTGGGGTCTAGAGCCAGGGAGAAGTCTGGAGCAGGAGTAAAAAATTCGTGGGGCGCCTCGGTGGCTCAGTGGATTAAGCCGCTGCCTTCGGGTCAGGTCATGATCTCAGGGTCCTGGGATCGAGCCCCGCATCCGGCTCTCTGCTCAGCAGGGAGCCTGCTTCCCCCTCTGTCTCTGCCTGCCTCTCTGCCTACTTGTGATCGCTCTCTCTGTCAAATAAAATAAATAAAATCTTTAAAAAAAAAAAAAATTTGAGAGCCATCAGTAGGTAGTAGCCGAATCCATGGCACAGATGAGCTCACCTAAGGAGAACGGTGACGTTTCTGGAATACTCTTTCTGGAAGACAGATCTGATTGTAGCAGGCTCCTGACTGAAAGTCTTCAGAGCACCCCCTCCCTCCCAGGGCGTCTTCGGGGTGGGGGACTGCCGGCTTAGCCAGCTCCCAGCTCCTCCTGGCTCCCACCTGCCTGAGCAGAGTGAGGTCTTCCCCTCGTGGCCATGTGGTTATCTGGCATAAATCTCTGTTACCGGGATTATCCCAGAAGCCTGTCACTGCGGCTTAGTCTCACGTCCCTCATGAGGCTGTCACCACCTTCCGGGCAGAGTCTCCTGGCGAATGCTCTTGGTGTCCATGCTTTAGCAACACCTGGGACCGAGGGGGTCTCCTGCTGAACACCGGTTGAGTGGGATCAGGGGCCGCCATCATCCCGGAGACCCCCTCCCCAACACACACACACCAGCAAAACGGCTCCTGGGTAGCAGGTGCACGCTAAATTGTAGTTGGAGAATGGACTCACGCCACTTCTCCATATGCCTGAGAAGCATGTGTATTTATGTGTAGAGCTACCGGGTAGGCAGGTGGGCCCACGTGTCCTGTGGGTGTGCATACGTGCATACATCCTGTGACGTTCAGCCGTTCCCCACATCAAAGAGCCAGTGGACTTGGGTGTTCAGAAGGGAAGGCACTGTAGGCCAGGGGACCTCATCGCGAAAGGCCCACAGCAGGTGACATGTGATGGGGACGAGCCCAGCCTGGTCGGCACAGACGGCCCAGAATGCCGGGAGCTGGACGCCAGCTCCCGAAGGCGCAGGAGGAACGTCTGCGAAAAGCACTTGGCGGTTCAACAGGCTTAAAACACAGTATTTTCAGCCAAAGTAATTGACACCGTGAAGTAGTTCTTGGCAAAACCAGCGTTTTTAACATCAGAAGAGATCTGGCGGTGAAACAGCCCCCCGAAAAAGTTGTTTTGTGTAACAAGAATTTTTACCATTCTTAGAAAAATATGCTCCCGTCGGGAAACGGTTGGCCGGACTTAGGACTCGCTTGCACTAGAGCAGCAGGACAGGGACACGCTTTAGCCCCAGTTACCGCCCTTCAAACAGCTGAGAATCCCTGGGCCGGGGCTGAGCGACGCCGCTCCATTAGGAAGCCCCTCGCGATGCCATCCCGCGGGAGCCGCTCCTCGGGGACCGGATGGGGAACCTAATAAAGATAATGACCTGCTAGCCTGGCTCCACCAAATTAGTCCTTTAGAAAGTAATTAAGCAGGACTGCCCACAGCCAGTGCTCTCGGAGGCAGATCTGGCTCCATGCGCACTCTCTTCGCCTTCCCTGAAAATGGGCTGGTAGCGAGTGGATATAATTTAATTACATAAGAATATGCGTTCATACCACATCCTGGACGGACGGCTAGTGCTCCTGCCACAGTCGCCACAGTCATCGTGTCCAGCCTGGAGCCTGTGCTCTCCGAGGTGGGGCTGGGGCAGGGGCGGTGCTCTCCGCAAGGCGCGGCGGTTGCTTTTCGGGTACCCCTCCTCCATCCTCATCACACCCCTTAGAGGTGATGCCTGTTACCGTCTCGGGTTTGACTGATGAGGCAGCAGAGGCCCCAGGCTTTGGGTGACTTGCTCGAGGTCCCCCGGCCAGTGCTTGGCAGACCTGGGATTTGAACCCAGGCACTGGGCTCCACTGTCCACAGCCTGCTGAGTGCTCGGTTCTGCTCGGCGAGCAAGTGATGGGTCGGGGTGGGGGCGATCACGGACACGGAGGGGGCCTAGGGGATGTGTTCGGTCTGGGCCTTGCTTCTCCAGGGGTGGGGGCACATGCCGAACCCTGGCTCAGACCTGTGTGCCTTTGTCTGGTTCACTGTGGGGTCTCAGGACACGTTTCCTTGTCTTCCCCCCCCCCCCCCCTTCCCTTCCCATCGTCCCGCTTCAGCACTTTCTGAGGCGGAAGTCCCGTTTATCTCTGAGCTGTTCAGAGTCCCACGGAAGTTCCCCGTAGCCAGGAGGACAGGGGCTGGGTCTGGAACCGCCTCCCCCTGGCCTCCCTGGCCCGGGGCCTCCTCTCCCTGCAGGCGGCCTTGGATTCTGCCACCCGGACTTCTTCCCGCTGTGCCGGAAGGTGCCGCCTGCCTGACGGGCATCCTCAGGGTCGGGGCCCTGCCTTCCCTGTCCTTCATCACCTGCCCGCTCCTCGGCTGTTAGAACCCAGCAACGTGCCCCAGAAGCCTCCGGAGCTCAGCGGCTCGAAGCCAGTTCACCCAGTGGCCCCAGCCTCCTGTCTGAGTCTCACTGCAAACCTTGCTGTCGCTCTGGACCAGCGGCCCCCAGATGACCACACCGCAGGCCCGCTGTGCCCACACACTGACCCAAAGGCCAAGCCGTTTTAGTCTGGTGACTGCCTGCCGAGGAAGCTTCGTCGTTCTCTCTGAGCGGCCCCTGCGACGGCTGTCACCAGCCTCCGTGATGCTGGTCAGTCTCCCCGAAGGCAGCTCTGGTGCTTTTCGCTGCTCTCTAGCACCCCTTGTACTGTCACTACTCCCTCACTTTCCCCCGAACCCTTATAAGAAATCTTTAACTGGGGTAAAATGCATGTCGCCTAAGCCACACCCTTTTAACCGTGTGATGCTTGCCATCGGGTGGCACTAAGCAGTCACGTCACCACTGTCCATCTCAGAACACCTGTCATCATGCAGAACTGAAACTCCCTTAAACCCAGACCCCCTGTCCCGCCCTCAGACCCCGGCACCCCCATTCATCTGCCGGGAGTCCGACTTATTTCACTTGCTGAACACTTTTTAAAAACTCTTGTTTCAGGAAGTTCTAGAATGCCCAAACTGAACCCTGTCTAACTCAGGGTTCACAGTCGGGCATAAAGAGTGGGATAATTACTTCAAAGTTCAAGGCTGTCAGAGCGTCTGCTGATCACACCCACATGCCGTCCAGCAGCTCTGCTCAGACTGTTTAAAGTCTAAGCTGCTTATCTCTGGGATCCCTGCAATAAAAAGTGTGTTCTTTCCCCCAAGCTAGCGTCACTATGAGGCCCGGCTCCGGAAGGGCGGTGCAGAGTTCTAGAAGCAGGGCTTAGGCTCAGAGTCCTTAATACCCATGAAACAGCAACAGGGCCCCCCCACAAGCCGAGCAGGGTCACAAGTGTCTAAGTTCTCTTAAGAATGGAGGAGGTTGGGAAAAAAACGTTAGAGCAGTTTAGAAAAAATGATGAGGGGCATATGTCTGCTAAAGAAATTCTGTGACATATGCCTTCTGATCACCAATAGCGTGCATTCTCTCGCAATTAGCTAAGAACCTAAGAAAGGAAACAGCAGATGTGGGACCCATGATCTAGGAGGGATCTGGGCGGGAGGCTTGGAATATCTCCTGAGTTTCTTTCTTTTTTAGAGATCGCTGCTACACATTCGGCACAATCCATGACATGACTGTCTGATGCGAGCGTCTCATCTGCAGGACCGTTTAAAACAAAAAACAAAAAAACAAGCCAAGGCTGCCTGTGTGCAAAATGAATCATTAGCTCTTGAGAAATAGCACAAAAGATTATGTGCATCTCTTCCAAGACCCTCGGTGGTCTATCAACGAAGCACTTTTTCCAAGGGTCAGAGCGTGGGCTTTGGAGAAGGACAGGTCTGCGCTGGGATCTCGATTCTGTCCACTCTGAGGGAGCCTGGGGCGTTGACACCCTGACCCCACGCTCCTCGCTCCCTCCCATCGCCTCTCCGTGCCCCGCTGGGCAGACTCTAAAGAGCCTGTTCCACCACCCCCAGCCCCAGCAGCCTCCCGGCGTGGAGGACAGGGCAGAGGAGTGGCGGGAGGACGTGGAGGGCCCACGCGAGAGGCCCAGCGCTGTGGTCCACGGCCGAGAGGTCCGTGTGGGGCAGTGAGCATCACCCTCCTGCTGTCTTGATGGTCGCAGCAGCGTTGATCTAGCCTGGTTCCTGATGCCACGGAGGCATCCCATCGATGTTGGATTTGGGGTCTTAGCCCATCCCTCTGCCTACCATGTGCGTCGTTCCTCCAGTGCGCCGGGAGCTGCCGTGGCTCGGTGGTCAGGACTTCTCGACCTCATCCCCTCCTGTTCCCACGCTGAGGTGCAGCTCCCCCCGGGCCCCGCTGAGACCGTCCCCTAGCAAACTCCACGTCCACCCGAAGCTACTTCTGCTTTCTTCTGCACCTCCAGACTGTGGCACATACACGTGTGGCTGGTGCGTGGCTCCCGCCAGCGTGCGCAGGGCTGGGGTTGGCTGCACAGCCTTGGTTCCCACCAGCAGCCCGCGAGTTCCGTGAGGGCAAAACCCTATGCTGTCCTCGGCTTCGCTCCCTTCTGCTGCTCTGCAAGGTGCCTTGCACGCCGAGTATGTTTGATGGGTGCTTGTCGAATGAAAAGTTGGCGGTAAAATTTTAGAAAGGGCCGTGCTACCTTTAAATCACCACGAAAGGCCAAGGGAGAACTTCCCAATCCTGAAGAGCTTTACAGTGTTACCAGAACCGCTTCTTCCTTGTTCACAGGAGTGTGATAGCTGCGTGTGCGCACCGAAGCCCCTTAACGAGCATGGGGTGGGGTCAGCGCACAGACTCCCAGCACTCATGGACGGCACATGTGTGTGCCTGTAGTTGGTGGGAAACTAGATCTGTGAATAAAACCATATGCACAGGGGCACCTGGGTGGCTCAGTGGGTTGAGCCTCTGCTCAGGTCATGATCTCAGGGTCCTGGGATCGAGTCCCGCATCGGGCTCTCTGCTCAGCAGGAAGCCTGCTTCCTCCTCTCTCTCTCTCTCTCTGCCTACTTGTGATCTCTCTCTGTGTCAAATAAATAAAAAAATTTTTTTTAAGATTTTATCTGATTTCACCCCGAGATCATGACCGGAGCCAAAGGCAGAGGCCCAACACACTGAGCCCCCCAGGTACCCCAAATAAATAAAATCTTCAAAAAAAACCCCAAACCAAACCATATGTACAATTTTATTTTGTTTTATTTACCCGATTTCTATTCACCACGGCCTCTAAACATGGTCCAACTGTCATTTGTTCCAGCGTTGGAAGGATTTATGGAGAGATGGGGCAGTTGTGCACAGAACCCCATACGCCAGGCACTTTGGACTAAGGGAGTTTTCAAGGGTAATTTTGATGCTATTTTCATCCCCTTTACTGACCTGAAAATACAACCCCAATGGAAAACAATCTCCCCTCTAGTGTTTTAGAGTTCCAGAAGCTCCTTCATATCTGTTTCTCACTTAATTCTCACAAGCAGGCTCTGAGGTGAGTAAAGTTCTTGGCATGACACGCATTGGACACAGGGTCTGGGAGACGGACGCATGCTGCCTGCTCACCACAGCCGCTCGGGCAGGGACAGGCCCCACGGGCAGGTCTCCATCCCGGGCCCTTGGAGCCGTGCCTTCCCTACCCGGTCCTCGCCCGAGCAATTACTTCCATCTGGTAATGTACCTTTAGCAGAGCACTCTGTTTAGAAACAAAACAAGGCCTGGATAACTGCCTCTCCTAGTCTGCAAGTGTTGTTGTTGTTCCCTGGGTCTTGAAAATTATTAATGCGCTCTGCTTTAGGAAAAGCTGACATTTAGAAACCTGGATGCCTAACACGTAAGCCGTTATAAGGTTACAGGATTCCATAGCATTTTCTTGAAAGTGTGAATTTCCTTGTCTTCTTAAATACCATATTTACTGAACGTGGACCTTATACTTCAGGACCACATTCTGGGTAGAGTGCCTTGGTTTTGTTTTGTTTTTTAAACTCCTGTTCTCTCTGAAATCACCATCTAATGGTTCTTAAAGGCTGGAGAAAGTGTTGGGAGTCACAGCGGCACCTCCTTCTGCGCATGGTTTTTCATCCCGGCCGACGTGTAGCCAGAAGTGTGTCCGGCACTCGGACTGGTGCCTTGGAGCCCAGGCTGGGGCTTTGCCTGTTTGCTAGACCCACCCCTAGCATAGGCTGGATCTCGGATGCCCCGAGATCCAGCAGCCCCAAGGAAGAAGGAGCTACTAAGTCAGCCCATCTCCCTTATCTGTGATTTCAAAGTCCAGAAGGCTCTGAGCACCAAATGTTTTTTAGTAACTCGTTTGTTAGTCTTGGCCTGCTCTGAAATCACTTGGTGAGGAAAAAAACCCCAGCTCATCTGAATTGAAGCATGTGGTTTTAATGGTTTATATTTCTTTCTCTTAGATGCGAGTTCTGCTTTCCTGTATTTTTGAGTATGTTTTTATGGACGCTACCTCAGGGGCTTCTGTGGCTACTGGGTAATAGATGTGTGTTCCGGGCTTCTGTTTGGAGGTCAGAATCTGCATTCAGAAGCATATCAGGCACCAGGGCTTTAGGGGGTAGGGGTTGTGAGCCCCTGGGACCCGACAGCCAAGCTGGCCCCATGGCCAGGGCGCTTCCTGGTGACACTCTGCACACTGGCCTGATGCTTGGCCGACATTCAGGGGAAAGCCCGGCTCACAGGTGCAGGGGGTCCCCAGAGGGAACTGCAAAGCCGAGATGGGGCAGCCGCCTGCCCCAGGGCCAGCCAGGTGCCCACAGAGCCAGGCGGCCAGCTGTGCCTGATTTTGTGGGGAATTTTGTCCCAAGAAAGCAGAGCTCAGGGAGAGTGCCCGGACTGTGCTGTCTTCCTCTCTCCCACCCACCCTCCCTTGCATCTGTCCCCACGAATTTGTGTGTCTCCTTTTAACAAGGCCCGGCGCTTGCCTCTCGAAAACAACAGTGACGTTTGGCATCTGCTTGCTGTCTCCAGTAGGTAGGCCGTTGGGGTTCCTCACACTGTACCCGGTGGGACTGGGGCTGGCCTCTTCCAGAAGTAGAGGAGCGGGGGGTGGGGGGGGGGGGGCGCGTGCTGCGTGGTTTGGGGACACCCAGCTCTCCGGCCGCAGACCGCATGCTTGTGCTCTCCAGCCGGTGACCCCACCCCGGGGCTCTCCCAGCAGCCCTCCTAACGATTTGTTGATTTGTACCCATTTCTATCTTTTGAGATTCATCTTTTCAAAGCCCAATCCTAATGGAGCGGGGGCTCTTTTCAGAGTCCAGGGACAAAGCCACGGACTTCAGTGTGCCTCGGGTTTTCTGCGCTGCAAAGTGGGCTCCCTGCTCCCTGCCTATGAGTCAGTCTGCGCGGTCCTGCCTTAGGCTCAGCCGCACTCGCCCTGCCCACACGGGGAGGGGGGGGAGGGGCTTTTCCACCCCGGCAGGCAGGTGTGTCTTAGTCACCTGTGCCTGCGGGCGCTTACTGGGCTGTGTCCCCAGATCACCTGGGGATAGACTGAGGCAGGTCGGTCAAATGCACATTGTTTAACTAACTCCAAAAATGTAGATTTTAGGCAACATTCACACGTTTCCTTTTTTGACCTTCTGTAGCTAGAAATGGTAACTGGGAGGCTGGGGAGTCGGCATCTGCGCCCTCGAGGGCGGCATTCAGGTGTTCCTGGGAGCCTGTCCCCTGCCAGGAGCCTCTCGGTGACCCTTTCTGGTTGACTGTGCACTCCCAGGGTGCCCGGCTCTCTTCCCTCCCCAGACAATGGTTCTACCAATTTGTCTGCCTCAGAGGTTTCCTCCATACCAACAAGACTCAGAGTGTTAAGATTTAGGGCCCTTTTGAAGTAGGTGGGTGGGAGCGGGGAGCACAGGCTTCTCGGCAGGGTTGCTGAAGGTTTCAGGGGTCAAGGAAATAATATAACCCTTTGAATGGAGGCTCCAAATAGTTTGGAGTTCCCAGCCGCTAGCATCTCAGTTACGACTGCTTTGTCACAATTTGCTTTTCTTTAGCTAAACATTCTCACATGGTTTTAAAAGCAAGTGAAGAGATGAAGCTTTTTTAAGTGTAATGATTCTCTCCCCGGATCCATTGCTAGCAAGGGGAGCGCGGGCAGAGGGCCCTTCAGCCAAAGGATCTCTAATTCACTCTGCCAAAAAATCCGTTCCACACTGTCAGCCCCACGTCTTTCTCCTCGAGGCTGAATAAATTAGGTGCCGCCCTTGGAAACGAAGGGCCCTCTTTGGCCCGGGAATCTTCGCTAGCTACCTTTCTTGAGGAAAGATGATTAATCTTATTATGCCCAGCAAAAAGGGTTACGTGGATGGCCGAACCAGTTTTGTGTGCTCTGAAATAGCAACCCTGTCACTTTCATGTTTCTTGGTGAGGGAACAACAAGTGACACACTCGTGCAAGAGAAATACTGGCTTTGATTTAAGGGAAAAAAATACAACAGTTGCTTAGCTTTCAAAAAAAAAATCTTCAAAGTAAAAATTCAGACGTTGTAACATGTACATTTATATGGGTTTTGGTTGCAGAAAGGGCAATCTGGTAGATTCTCAGACTGACAGACGCTAACTACCTGTTGATAAAATGCAGAGATGTAAAGAGACAGTAAACTTTGCATATGATTGTCCTGATCCCGGTCAGTAGTAAGTTATCAACTGGAGGTAATAAACCTTGGACGACATGGATCCTCAGGTTTATGCGCTGGGATTTCTGACGCAGACTCCGTTTTGCACAGGGCATGGAGGTGCTGATGGGGTTTGAGGCCGGGATCCAGGGGGACCCACGGGGGCCACGGTCCTGCATCTGACACCCCTACAGACTTCTGCAGTGTTTTGTGTTCTTGTAATTCCTAACTCAGAGACCACACTGTTCTCCCCCTCCAACAGTAAAGAATGCAAAGCCGTTGTCATTTCTCTGTAAGCCTAGAGATGGTGGGGACCTGCCAGGCCTCAGGGCAGAAATTTACCTTAAAATAAGAACCCAAAAAGAAAATCAAAGGAACCAAGTTTATCATAAAGCAGTTTTTAAATTAATAGGTCATAAGGCAAAGAGTGGAGTTTGTTAAAATACAAGTTAAGGCTGTTTTCTCGAACACGGAGGCCTGCATTCTCGCCCCATGGAGTCTGTTGAAGCTGGTCCAGCTCCCTCCCCTCTTCCTCCCTCCTCTGCACCCCTCCCTCCTCCCCTTCTTTCTCCTCTTCTCCCCGATGTGGACTATGTGGACGGTATGGACGGTCACCTCCCATCCATGAAGATGACTCTTCCCACATTCCTAGGCCACGACTGTTCCTCTGCAGGGTGTCCCTCAAGCAGGCAGGTCTCAGTGGTCCTATCCAAGCGAGCTGGTACTAGGTACTGTGCCGGGTCGGCGAGTTCTCTGCTCTCCAGCAGTCCTGTGGCTGGGCAGGCTGAGTTAGTGCACGTTTATGGGTGGGACACCCAAGGCCCAAGGAGACCTAGTAGTTTGCCCAGGGTCGCACAGCTAAGGGAGTGGCAGAACCAGCATTCACACTCTCTTGCTTTGGTTCCAGAACTTTCCTATACAACCCACAGCTCGGGGTTTGGGGCATTGCCTTGTCGTTTTGAAAACTGTGAGCTTGAATGTTCCCCTAAACAGATCCACGAGGCTTTGTTTTTAGAAACAAACGGTTCATCTTCTAATACGCTGGTGGTGACGTATCCCTTGTTGTGTGGTGGTTAGCACTGATGTATTTTAGAGAAAATTGTAATGATCTCTCTTTTGTCTATAAACAATGGTTTCTTTTTGTTTGCCTTTGTTAAATGGGAATGAATAGATATTTATGTTCAATAGCCAGATTTCAGCAGGTCTTTGTCATACTTTCTGTGGTCTGGGAGAACATTTCTGGTTGGATGGCAGAACTAGAGATTTGTAGTTTAACTCCTAAGTGATCATGGAGGAACATTTCCAAGTTGCTTATTGGTGGGTTACCATACACTAAGGGGATTTTTAGGGTGTTGTTGGTTTTTCTTCTGTCTCTTCTTTATGGTTTGAAAGATAAATCATGTTGGTGACACTTAACATTGCTTGTCTCGTGGAGAAGCTTCTATCTAAGACAAGCATTTGGTGTGGTTTTTTCCTCGTTCAAGTATAATTAACATACAGTGTTAATTAGTTTCAGATATTCAACATAGTGATTCACCAGTTCCATCGGTGACTCAGAGCTCCTAGTGGAAAGTTTACTCTTAACCCTCTTAACCTATTTCCCCGTCCCCCACCCGCCTCCGGCTGGCAACCATCAGTTTGTTCTCCGCAGTCAAGAGTCTGTGTTTTGTGCGTAATATACACGCCACATCTTCTTTATCCATTCATCTATCAATGGACACTTGGGCTGCTTGCATAATTTGGCGATTGTAAATAAGGCTGCTATACACATTAGACTGTGTACATCTTTTTGAATTAGTGGTTTTGTTTTCTTCGGGTAAATACCCAGCAGCAGAATTGCTAGATGATACCGTAGCCCGATTTTTAACTTTTGAAGAGTCCATACCGTTTCTCACAGTGATTGTCCAGTTTGCATTTCCACCAACAGTCTACTGGGTTTTCCCCCACATCCTCACCAACCCTTGTTGTTTCTTATGGTTTTGATTTTAGCTTTTCTGACAGATGTGCGGGGGTATCTCACAGCAGTTTTTTGTTTTTTTTTTTTCATTGTGGTTTTCATTTGCATTTCCCTGGGGGTCAGTGATGCTGAGCGTCCTTCATGTGTCTGTTGGCCGTCTGTATGTCTTCTTTGGAAAACTGTTGGTGTCCTCTGCCCATCTTTTAGTTGCATTTTTGCAGGGGGAGGTGAGTTGTATGCATTCTTTATATATCTCAGACATTAACCCCTTATCAGATGTCAGTTGCAAATTCTCCCATTCCGCAGGTTGCCTTTCTGTTTTGTTGACTGTTTCTTTAGCTGTGTGAATGCTTTTTATTTTCATGTCATCCAGTAGTTTAGTTTTGCTTTTGCTTTTCTTGCCAGAGTAGATATATCTAGAAAGAAGTTGCCATGGCCCATGTCTGAGAAATTAGTGCCTAGGTTTTCTATTAATTTTATGGTTTCGGGTCTCATACTTAGGTCTTTAATCCAATTTGAGTTTATTTTTTCTGTGTGGTGTAAGAAAGTGTTCCAGCTGCATTCTTCTGCATGTGGCTGTCCAGTTTTCCCAACACCATTTGTTAAAGAGACTGTCTTTTCACCATTGTATATTCTTGCCTCCTTTGTTGTGGATTAATTGACCATATAAACACGGGTTTATTTCTGGGCTCTCTGTTCTGGTCTCTGTGTGTCTGTTTTTGTACCAGTACCATACTGTCTTGATGACCACAACTTTGTAGTTTATCTTGAAATCTGGACTTGTGATGCCTTTAGCTTTGCTTCTTTTTCAAGATTGCTTTGGCTACTTGTGGTCTTCGGGGGTCCCACACAAATTTGGGGGTTATTTGTTCTAGTTTTGTGAAAGATGGCTGCTGGCATTTTGGTAGGGATTACATTAAATCCGTAAAATGTTTTGGATGGTAAGGACATTTTAACAATATTGGTTTTCCCGATCCACGAGCATGGAATATCTTTCTATTTGTTCGTGTCATCTTCAATTTCTTCCATCCGTGTTCTACAGTTTTCAGAGTACAGGCCTTTCGCCTCTGCATAAATTTATTCCCAGGTATTTTATTCTTTTGGGTGCCATTGTACATGGTGTTGTTTTCTTCATTTCTCTCTCTGCTCCTCTGTTACATGTATAGGAACGCAAGAGATCTCCGTATGTTAATTTCAGACTCTGGGACTTCACTGAGTACTTTCTGTATTTGCTCGGGGGTAAAAGGTGGCTCCTGCAAGATAGAGATCTCAAGGAGGGAGAATGTGGGGTTTCCTGTGTAGCGAGTGCTTTCTCAGGGTGTCTGCTGCTACTTCAGAGTGTGAAGGTTTACACGCTGTTCTACTTTTCCCTTTTCCTGGCCTTTCCCTCTTTCTTTCTTTCTTTCTTTCTTTCTTTTTTAAGATTTTAATTTATTTGGTGGAGACAGAGATCACAAGTAGGCAGAGGCAGACTGAGAGAGAGGGAGAAGCAGGCTCCCCGCTGAGCAGAGAGCCTCAATCCCAGGACCCTGAGACTGTGACCCAAGCCGAAGGCAGAGGTTTGACCCACTGAGCCACCCAGGCACCCCTCCCCCTTTCTTTCCTAATACTGTGTTTGTCCCATTGATCTTCTTTACACCCCCGCCTTTCAGAGGGTTATTACTGATACCAGATGCTGTCGGGGAGACGTACAGTGTGGCCTGGGGACCCTGTAGTCAGAGGTCCGACAGGAGGTACTTTCCCTGTGTTTTACTGGATTCTCATGGGGCACTGCGCTCAGGCCATGGGTATTCCAAGCTGCAGATGCAGACATGGGGTTCCTAGGGTAGGATGCTCTGCTCAGCTCACCTGGTGTCCCTGGTGACAGCTGGGGCCCAGTTCCTGGGCTTCCTGCTCCCCAGGCTTTCTCCATATCCCCTCTCAGTTTGGTCCAGGTTTGAAAGTTCTAGATCTTGTTTGACATGAGGAAAGCCTTCATTGAAATGGCATATTGGTCAGCTGCAAGTGCAAAGCACACTTCCCACTGTGAGGGCTCACAAGCCAGTTCCGAAGGAGAGAAGAGAGCCCATTGTCATGGAGATGTGTGTGCCTATCTTTCCCCTGGTCCTCTGGGTTGACACTGGGGGTCAGAGGTCACACCTTCTGGTCCATCTAGCATCTGAATGGCTCCTGGACCTCTGCGTGGTTTTGGTCGCTTGAAAAACCACTGGTCGCTTGAAAAACCACTGACGCCCTGGATGGTGGGGCTCACCCAAGGGTTGACACGGTTCATTACATGATACCAACAAGATCACAGGGCTCAATGTCACCACCGATACCGTCAGAAAAGACTAAGTATTGGGAAGCTATCAAGCTCACGGACGCGGGTACAAATTTTCCAAAGTTCTGTCTTTTTCTCGAAAGCTCAGTTTTTTATCATTGGCAACAAATACTGTCAATTGTCGTTCCTGAAAGATCAAGGTCACTCCACTCATGCTTGAGAAAATGACTACAAGCACTCACGTCCAGATAGCCACGCTCTGTCTCTCAGCTGCTCCTGCCGGTGGAGATGCTGATTCCTGGGGAAAGGTCCAGCACAGTTGCACAGAGCTTTGCAACCAGGACAACCAGTGGACTTTGGTCATCGCAGCAGAAGTACTTGCCATTTGTACTTGCCGTTTGTCGCTCAGATTATTAGAGACATGTTCTTAATGGGGTGAGTTCTATTAAAATCACTGTTGTTTGCAGCTTCAGCAAAGATATCCCTACGTGCACTTGGCATTTTTACTGTCAGTGACAGCAAAGAGCCCAGTGACCTGGTGGCACCGCCTCGACTGGGCCAAGATGCCCGTGGTTTTACCCGCCACCACTTCTGCACACGTCCACACAGTGGCAAAGGCAGATAAAGTCTTGGTATTATGATGAAAATAGTTTTGACCTCATGACCTCCTAAAGGGGCCTCCTGGGCTCTCAGGGGTCTTGGACCTTCCTGTTAGAACCACTGCCACCAGTACTGGGAGCACCTTCACACGGCATCTCTACCGAGGGCTGGCTTTGTGCCAGGTGACCCCCTAGGGGGTGGAGGTACCAATGAGAAACATCACAGTCCTTGTTTTCAAGCTCACAGTCTGATGGAGAATGGGTCAAGCAGTGAGGTGATAATGGTCAGAATCACCCAACGCAGCTCACGGATCTAGAGGTGGTGATGAATGTTTCTTGGAGGAGATAGCAAAGATCTGCTGAGCTTCGGAGAGTAGAAGTAAGCCAAGTAAAGGACAGGGGAAGGGGTTCCATGAAGATCAAGTGGCTTGGGAAGAGGCTTGGAAGCAGGAGAGAGCCTGAAGTCCTTGGGGAACTTGGAGCCCCAGAGCTGGTGGGGGTGTGGGCAGCAACCGTGTATGCAGAAGCTGGATCCCAAGTGCTAAGTATTTTCTCCCAAAGACAGGGAGACTGCTAGGATTTGGGCGGCGCTGTGAGGTGGTCAGATCACTCTGATGGAGCGAAGAATGGGAGGGAAGAAGGCTGGTAAGACTGTGGGTAGGTGAGCCAGTTGCGGTGCCCCAGGAGCCCAGAGAGCGAACCCCAGGACCCAGCAAGGTGGGGCTAACGGACCTGGGGTCCACTGACAATCGGACAGCTGTCTCATAGTCTCAATGCTGAAAAATTTCGAGTGGGCAGGATTTGATGATTGATTTGACATTGAGGGAGGAAATATGGAAACAGTTAAGGACAGGCCGAGACTGTAGATTAATGACGGGCTGTCAGCAGTGCGTTCAGGGGTGAGGGAGTGCGGGAAGGTGATGACAGCCAAAATGGCAACTTTAACTTCATGGATTACATTCATCTCTGCACACACACACACACACACACACACACACGTATATATACTTACGTGTGTGTCTGTGTCTGCAGGTGAAGATGTCCATGGGCGGATGGGGTCAGGTCTGGAGATGGGGACAGTCTGGGCCACAGAGACTTCAACTGCGGAGTCATCCATAGAGAACGGAGGTCAAGGCTGAAGCCCCAAGAGCTGACGAGACCACCCAGGAGGAGAAAGGCTCTGGTGCAGAGAGGAGTCAGGGCGGGTCGGCAGGTTGGGGGGAAAGAAACCCAAGACGTGGGTCTTTCTGGTCCTGACATCTCTAGGAGAAAGTAGAGAAAAGGTGAAGAAGCTTCCAGTCTTCCACTAAACGCTGCGTTCTGATCTGAGCAGGCTTCTAAGTGTAACGTTCTGAGCGGGACCCTTCACGAGCAACACGGCCGCATCACGCGTATTTCTGTCTCTCAGCTAGACCCAGACTTCAGGTCTGGGCAGCGTGATTAAAAATACCCGTTTCAGTCTGCAGTCTACCCCTCCTCCCCCAGCCCAGCTATTTTGCTTTTGCAAACAGAGCAGCTCTTTTCCCCATCTATGGTTTCATAGTTCTCAGGCATTTTACTCTTCTTTCTTTATACTCATGATGTTTTAGAAATTAGGATTTTCATTCTGTCCAGTGGCCAGAGACGGAATTGTAATGTTGGAGGTGTCATCTTCCCTGTAGCTGTGGCTTCGTGGGGCGGGGCTGAGGGACACGTGCTCATCTCAGAGCTGTCGTGTCAGGAGCATTTTCTAGAGGTTTCCACCCACAGCAGTAGGTGAAGCAGACACGGATGGGGAGAAGGGGGAGTTTGGAATGGGGCAGCTCAGCCTCTCCGTGCTCAGCATCCCTGGTGATGCCCCCGCCCACCCTGAACGATGGCTGGGCACCAGGCAGCCAGCCCCGTGTCCTGTTTTGCATTTCTCCTTACTTTTTTTTTTTTTTAAGATTTTATTTGTTTATTTGACAGAGATCACAAGTAGGTAGAGAGGCAGGCAGAAGAGAGGAAGGAAAGCAGGCTCCCCGCTGAGCAGAGAGCCTGATGCAGGGCTCGATCCCAGGACCCTGAGATCATGACCTGAGCTGGAGACAGAGGCTTTAACCCACTGAGCCACCCAGGCGCCCCTCTCCTTATGTTTAAAAATGTTTTTCTAATGTGATTCCGTACTTCTAAAATCAAGAAGGATTAAAGGTCAAAGGAGGTCCCTTGGTGGCTCAGTAGGTTGGGCATCCAACTCTGGGGCTTGGCTCGGGTCGTGATCTGAGAGCCCCGATGCCAGGGTCGTGGGTTCAATCCCCAAGGCAGGACTCCACGCTCAGCGGGGCGTCTGCTTCTCTCTCTTTCCCTCTGTCCCTCCCCCCACTCACACTCTCTCTCTAAAATAAATATATTTTTTAAAAAGGATCAAAAGAATCTCCTAATTCCAAACTTGCGGCACACAGACAATTCACTAACAATCGGGATGTCTACTAGAGGTGTTTCCCCTGTAATTCAGCATTTGGGGGGCTTGTGCTGGAAGAACCTGCCACAGGAGTCGCTGTCGTCTGCCCAGGGAACTGGGTAGCTAGGGTTTCAACAACCACCTGGGAGGGAGGTGCGCACGTTCATCTATCTTGAAATATATTTTCATTTAAAGCTTTTTAGCTCTGCCTATACACTGTGTTTTCTGAAGGCAGAGGAGGGTTAACATAGTATTTTATTTTATTTTATTTTATTTTAAATCATTCTTGGTTTTGTATTGACTGAAACTGGACTGTAGGGTCTTACTCTTGCTGTGATCGATGCTGACACGTTGTGGAAAGCCAGTCGCTCACCACGCTGCAGGTGAGAATACCTTCAGAAGGAAACTTCTGTGCAGCTTGGTTCTTCCTGGCAACTGTCAGTGCGCAGCTGACAGGTAGGGACCTTGCAGGGACAGGGTTCTCGGGGATAAAGAGGGGCACCTTTCCAGACTTTCTTTCTGCATCAGGGTTTTACTCTTTGGTTTGCAATGACTTCTTAGCAAACCAGTCCTCCACATACCCAGACAGACCAGGAGCGCGTCCGATCAGAGGGACAGTCATTCTCTCCCCACGAACCTCATGCGCTTCCTATGAGCACACTCGCTCCTCCGTACAACTCGCACAGGGACATCAGACGAGGATCCGCAGGTCGGCTCAGAATCGAAGATGTGGTTTGCGTGGGTCCAGCTCTGGGTAACAACTGTGTTGAGTGGCCCTGCCGCAGCCGTTGCCGGAGAGGGACCCAAAGCACACTGCTGCCAAGGCGATGGGGGAGCACGAAAGGAGACGGCCGTGCTGGGAAGACACCCAGAGCCCCGGGCAGGGGTCGGCTGTGATTTTGACAAAGCCGGTGCATTTCCTAACTGTGGAATCACCTGCTTTAGGAAAGTACCATCCTCCGAAATTGTTGGCAGGCGGAGGCCGAGGCTGGGTGCTAACGGCTTTACTACTGCTGGACGCATTCTGGCACAGACCTCTAAATCTGTCCTGCTTTTATTTAAAGCTCTTTAAATGTGAGTGTCTCAACATGGTGACCCCGCGAGATAGGGTCACTATCCCTATGATACAGACGAGGGCATTGAGTCTAGGGTTCAATGGTCTCTTTGGGGTAACATGCCTCAAGCCTGGGCCTTTCAAGGGCTCTTTCTCTTTGTCACACTGCTGTCTTCTGAACCAGGAGAGAGGGGACACTTACTTTCTTCCAACTCGAGATATTCTCCCCCATGTGACAACAAATGATGAAACGGAATTGGAGCAGATCTAAAGATCACTTAGATAAGGACCGACAATTACATTTCGATTTGCTCCTACGTGGATTCCATAATGTACTTCCGTGGCTAACCACAGACCATTAACAGGAAGCATATCTGCGGTCAGATAGCCACAGTATTCACTCCCTATCAGAAGGGCAGATGAAGCGGCGGCCTCGAGTGATGGCACATCACCGTGGAGCACTGAGTGATGTGAGCAGACAGACAGCCTGGTGTGCAGAAATGAGAGATTGCGTTGCTCTTTTCTGAACAAAGGCATTTTGCAGCCTGTGAGGGGGTTGCAGATTATTGCAAATAGGAGCTCTGGCATCTAACCGGAGAGCAGACAATGTGTCTCTTCAGTGCAGTTTGAAGTACTTATCATTCTAAGGTTCTTTTTCCAAAAAAAATTTCACTTTTTTTAGACCATGGCACTGTCGTTAATGGTATTTTTGAGTACCAAATGCAGGAGAATGCTGAGAATATGCAGGAGAAATTAGAAAGCAGGAGAAATGCTAAGAGAATATGCATGCGTGTGTGTGCGTGCGTGTGTGTGCGTGTGTAAGGGGGGGCCCAGCAGCCCATGTAACAACATTCAGTTGTTTGAGTAATGCCAGCGGTAATAACCGCTTACATACAGAGGGCACCGTGACATTTTCGAAGTACTTTCACGCGCGTCATTTGAATGGTAGCTGAGTGAGTCCTTGTGCTCCTGCCAGGGTGTGACGGGGGCAGGAGATCTGCCCTCCCCACCCCTTCCCTGCTTCTGGCTCTGATTCCTTCCTTCATCCGTCCACATCAGTTCTCCTTCTGTACCCTCCCCTGTACGACACCTCTTGCACGGGGACTTCCAGGACCTGTCCCCTTTGTCTGTCCCGCTTTGAAACATCATTGATTTTCCTTTTGTGTTGATGCGGGTCCCCCATGGGAGACATTGGACTTGAACTTGCCTGCACAGGGTAGCAGGAGAGGAAGCTCCGTTGGAGGGACTTGCTAGACCGCCATGCCCCGCGGCGGTCGGCTGTGTCTCTGATCTCCGTCGCGTGGTCCCCGTTCCAGCCTGCTGACACCTCCCTCCAGCCTCCTCATATTTTAGCACTTCCTCTTTTTGGCCCAGTTTGCCCCACCAGACATGCTGGTTGTCACCGGTCCAGTCCATCTGTGTCTTCTGGATTCGCACCGGAGCGTCAAAGCCTTGACAGGCTGGGCTCCCGCCTGCCTAAGTGCTGGGCCTCCAGAAGCCACCTCCTCCGGGAAGAAGACCAAGGCCCCCCTGCCTTTCCAGCTTGAGACTCCCCATCCGCCATGCCTGTCAGTTCCAGGGGACGGTGGGGGAGGCGGCCTTTGGATGCGTAGCTCGCGTCTTTATACTGACTCCATTTCTTTTTATAAAATTGCTGCTCTGGGGACCGTGCTGCTAGTAGGATAGTGTCTTCTCCCATGCCTGGGCTGGCTCCTGGCTCCCGGCTCCCTGCAGCATCTGCCACGTTTGTGGGCCTCGTTGGCAGCCGTGGGGGTCGATCTTCTCCTGGCCTCACCAGAGCCAGGTCCCAGCGTAGCCATCAGAGCCAGGCCCCTTCCCGGTGGGTCAGTGTGGCAGAGTCACAGGTCTTGGAATCACAAGGCCTGGAGGAGACCGTGGGTCTCAGCCTGAATTTCTGTTGTCTACAAAATTGGATCGAGTGATCACATAGTACCTATCACGGTGCCTTGCCTCTCGTACAAGCAGGTGCAACAGCGTGTGCAGAAAGACTGCGGGTGAGAACAGCACCCGAGGACAGTCTGCTGTTTCCTCCAGCACATATTTACTGAGTGTCTCCAGTGGGCCAAGCCCACGTCTAGGCTCTAGAGAAAGAGCAGTGAAGAGAACAGCAACAAAAAGGTTCTTATGGCCTAATAGGGGGGCAGGGGAGGGACCACAAGCAAGGAAGCAAGTCAATGAGCAAGGGAATTTCCTAGAGTAGTAAGTACTCTAAAGAAGGTGAACTAGTGACAGAAATAATTTGGATTAGGCAGTCTGGTTGCCACTGTGGATCACTAGCATTCAGCACCATTTCCTCCAGGAAGCTCTCCCTGATTGCCCCAGGCTAAAACAAGAAGAGTTGTGATTTGTTAGGAGGAGGACTTTAGTAGGCATTGTTTCTTATCTTCACTCTTCTATGTAACACTTAGAGAGCACTTATAATATATGTAACACTTTACAATCACAAGACCCAGGCTCAGAGAGATCAAGCCGTTGCCAGTATCTCCTAGCTAGAACATGGCAGAGCTGAGCACCTGTCTTCAGTGTCTGCCCTTTGCACCACCTCTCTGATCCTCCCAGTTCCCCCGGGACCTTCTGGCCACCTCTGTCCCATCGCTCGCTGTAGCCCATGGACTGACGGTTTCCTGTGGTTTTCCTTGTTAGCTCCGAGCTCCTGACGGACGGGAGCTGTTACCCTTTGCACCTGGAGCAGGGCTGAGCACTTCCAAGTTCACCACACTCATCACTAGCTCTAGCCAGCCCCTTGCCATGTAAAGGGCACCATGGATTTCCACTTACGGGTTCCAGAATTCTGCCCTGTAGACAGTGATGGGAACGGTCAGGCGGGGTATGTTTGGAGAGAGCACGGGAAGTGAAGTCTCCTAGACCCGACGCATCTCTGTTCACAGGGGCTCCGACTCTCTGGCTGCTCAGCTTTGCAGTGAGCAAGCGGAGATCCGTGCCTCCAGCTGCTGGAAGCCCTTGGCACAGTTAAATAGTAACTGGCCATTGTGTCTGCCTCCCCGAGCCTGTGTTCTTGAGAGGGCTGACTGCTGCATGTCGAGGGTGCTCGCCTCTGTTGATTTTGAGCAGGGCTAGGGTGCAGACAAGTGGTGGGGGTTCGTGGAGCAGCAAGCAGTCAGGGCTGGGGTTCTCCGTGACCCCTCCCTCCCCCGAATCCAGTTGCCCCGAGCACCTTTACGAAAGCATCGCGTCACCACCTCCCTGGGTTCCCACCAGGCTGTGAGAATGCTGGTGCCCCAGACACGCGCCCTCATTCACCGGCTGGAGCAAGACCAGCACCACAGAGCCCAGTGCTGGTGTCCCAGGGTCACGTTGTCCTGCTCCTTGAAAAACATCTTAGGGGAAAAAAAATGAAAATACTGTTTAGACTATTTGAGGATTCTGTGAGCGCTACAAATGTGATGGCATTGTGGAGGGGAAAAAAGCCAGCGTGAATGCACACTGAGGCCAAAGAGGGAAAGTAAGTCAGGAACAGAAGGCGTGCGTGTGACTGTGGTGCAGAGTACTGCAGAGGGCTCTTCGAGGTGGTTCCAGATACGATGTTATGAGTCTTTTATTCACTTGGAGCAGGGCATCGTACACTATTGTGGTTAAAATCAGGAGGGCAGTGCAGAATATGGTTTTCGTCCTGCTGCCAGGAGAGCCCCTAGCAGGCTCTAAATCCCTGGGCAGAGCAGCCCGACCTGGTGGGGACTAGTCGTGCGTAAATATCTTTGGGCGTTGAGGTCCTAACCGCCCAGCACCTCGGAAGGCGACTGTCGTTGGAGGTAAGGTC
Organism: Mustela nigripes; assembly: GCF_022355385.1. Classification (NCBI taxonomy): domain Eukaryota; kingdom Metazoa; phylum Chordata; class Mammalia; order Carnivora; family Mustelidae; genus Mustela; species Mustela nigripes. The sequence continues at coordinate 140,126,473 of NC_081569.1, forward strand.
TCTAAAGAGGTCATGGAGGTTCGGGGAGGTCCCTAGGATGGGCCCTGATCTATATGACTGGCATCCTGTAAGAGGGGAAATTGGAGGGCAGATGGGTACAGAGAAGACCCTGTGAGGACATGGGGACGAGGTGGTATCTGCTCACCAGGAGAAACCAGCCCTGCCAGCACCTCGACGTGAGGCTTCCAGCCTCCAGAACACTGGGAAAATACGTTTCTATTGTTGAAGACCCCCGGCTGTGGGTCCTCACTATGGCAGCCCCAAGAAACCGATCCCACCCTTGTAAGGCTGCTGGACCGTGTCAGCAGGAGTACTGCAACTGTCCTAGCAGAAAGCCTGCACCCAGGGTCTGGACCCTCTGCAGGGCCCTCGCCCGGAGAGAGGAAGGCAGGAACTGGAAGTTGTACCTGTGCTTGCAGGCTGGTTCTTGATTTCTGGGCTCATTTCCTCGATGGCTGATAGTCTGATAGTCACACTTCTTTCTCCTTATGGCCCCGGTCATCATGAGCTCATCCCCCCCCCCATTTGTTCCATTTTTGTAACTCAAAAAATAGGGGTGCAGGCTCGTCAGCTGCTATTTTGAACCAGGCACCTGTTGGGATGCCTTCTTTTTTCTATTTGGCAAACTGCTTTTGGTCCTTGAAAACTCAGCCACCACTGACTTCAGCACCAGGATGCCCTCTAGATGCACCGAGCTCCCCTTAGAGCCCCATCCGTGCCTCTGGGGAACATTGGCTTGTACTCTCGCCCTTACACTTTTCTTGGCAGTGTCACCTGTGCCCACGAGGATTTGCACTTTGCCTCTCCCCGACCCAGCACTGCTTCTGGCACGGGGGCGGGGATGCACGAGTATAGGTTACCCCTGAGCAGCACAATGTGGGGCTAAACGGCGCAGGTCCACCTGTGTTGGGGGCTTTCGTCGATACACACAGTGCTGTCACTGTATTTTCTCTTCCTTATGTTTTCCTAATAGCATTTACTTTTCTCTAGCTCGCTTTATTGTAAGAATACAGTGCACAGTACATACAACATAGAGCATGTGCGTTACTAGACTGTTCTCTGTGAGGCTTCCCGTCAGCAGCAGGTAATCGTAGCTAGGTTGTTGGGGAGTTGAGTTCTATATGGATTTGGGACTCTGGTGGGGGTGGGGTCAGCATCCCTAACCCCCTGTTGTTCAGGGGTGAACTGTATATCATTTTCTTGGAAGCCAGTCATTCAAAGTGGTTGAAGAAAGATTGCATATATATATTTAATGTGATAAGTATATGTAACAAAATTGGCTACTTTAACCATATTAAAGTGTACAAACCTGACGACGTGACTCACTTTCACAAACTTGTGCAGCCATCACCACCGTCTATTTCCAGCATTTTTTCATAACCCCAGACAGAAACTCAGTCCCCACGAAGCAATAGCCCCCTTCTTTCGCTGTATCCCCCACCAGCCCCTGGCTGTCTGCCTTTGAGTTTGCCCAGGCTAGATATTTCATATAACTGGGATCATGCTCTATTTGTCTTTTTATGACTGGCTTGTTTCACTTTGGCATAATATTTTCAAGTTCCATCCACATTGTAGCAGGTGTTCGAACTTCATTTCTTTTCATTGCTAAATACTATCCATTGTATGGTTACACTGTATGTTCTTTATCCGTTCATCAGCAAGTCGACACTGGGGTGTTTCGGTCTTTAGGCTATTGTGAATAACACTGGTCTGGATGCGAGTGTGCAAATATCAACTCAAGTCCTTGTTTCTAGTTCTTAGGTGTATAGCCCAGGAGTGAAATGGTGAGTCTGTGTTTAATTCCTGCAGGAACCACCGCCCTGTTCTCCCCAGGGGCAGTGCGTGGCACTTAATTTCTCCACTTCCTTGCCAGGCCTTGTTACTTTCAGTTTTGTCGCTTCTCGCCATCCTAGCACGTGCACAAGGGTGTTTCATTGTGGTTTTGCTGTACAGTTTTCTAATGACCAAAATAATGTTAAATATCTTTTCATGTGCCCATTGGCCATTTGTGCATCTTCCTGGGAAAAATGTCTGTTCAAGTCCCTTGCCCATTTTTTTCTTGGGTGGTTTCTTTTTGTTTTTGAACAAAATGGTCAGAACTTTTAAAAAGTGGGCTCCTAGAAAATGTGTACTCCTCCTAATACTTGACTTTCTAGGAAGCTTATTCTCTGAGGGTCTAGAGTGACAAGGTTATTTTAATCATCTCCTGTTCCTCCCCACTCCCAGTCTCTTGACTTTCTTGTACTTTTTTCTAGTATTCATGTTTCAGATTGAATTTTAAATGGATCTCAAGTAAAAAATCAAACTGCAAAGTTTCACTTTGGAAAATGCTACAGCTCAAATGCACAGGTATCCTTTTCACATGCATTTAAGAAATTGGAGAATTCGATGGTCAATTCCTGTTACTCAGAAACGCTTTGCAAAGTGATAACATTACGGAAATGTACTCTGAGCTGTATTTCCCAGTGTATTTGATTGGGGTTGGAAGCAGGGTTTTGAATGTAGAGAGCCAGATGTCTTCTTGGCTAGATCTGAATACTCAGCTCCATGGTTTAGTAGGGTGCCCGAGGTCAGTATCCCCCTCCATGGAGGGGGAACAGCCCCCAAGGGTGGGTGGGGCAGAACACATTCTGCATCCTCGCCCTGAGGCACTGCTCCGGTGGGACTGTCAGCAGCTGTGGAATTTGGAATGAGGAATTCCCAGTGGGATTTTGAAAGCTAGTCTAAGAGAATAGAATTGGGGTGGGTGGGAGGTGGGAGAAATACAGTTGCACTATGATTCCTAGAATATGTAATTCCTGGCTGATTAGAAATCTTCTCCTTTTTTAAAAAATAAAAAAATCTGCTATAACCTTTAGGTCCAGAAACAGTCCAATTTATCTTTTTTCCTTTCTTTGTTCAAACAGAATATTTTTCCTTCCTTCCTTCCTTCCTTCCTTCCTTCCTTCTTTCTTTCTTTCTTTCTCTTTTTGCATCCTGCATCATTTCATGAAGATTTTGATATCTTGTAACACACGAGTAGGTTTTCTAGATTCATTAAAATATATTTAATTTTTTCTCTTCTTTTTTTTACTGAAAGACTGGGAAGTGGTTGTTTGTTCGTTTTGCTGCTTACCTCCCCTTAAAAAAGAAACTTTATGGAAGTATCGTTGATGCATAGTCATCTGAACATATGTAAGTGGACAATTTGGTGAATTTTGACGTATGCATATATCTGTTAAACCATGAACCGCAATAAAGAGAGTGCACGTCATGATCCCTTGAAATTTTTTTTTTAAAGATTTTAGCCCCTTGAAGTTTTTTGTGCCCCTCATCCTCCTCCATGTCTCCCCGCACCTTCTAACCACTGACCTCCTGACCCTATAGCTTAGTTTGCATCTTGTGTCATTTTGTATAAACAGACTCATTCAGCACCTACTCTATTTTCTGGCTTCTCTCACTTAGTGTAATTATTCTGAGACTCATCACGCTGTCGCTTCTATCAGTAAAATGTTTTTATTCCTGAGTAGTGGATCCATTCTGCAGACACTTGTTTCATTGGGTGATGGACATTTGGGCTGTTTCCAGTTTTTGGCTATTACAGACCAAGCTGCTCTGAACTTTTGTGTCCAAGTGTTTGAGTGGACATGTGCTTTCATTTGTCTTGGGTACACACCAAGGAGCGGAATGGTTGGCCCAAACAGTGGGTGTGGGTTTAACCACTTTCCAAAGTGGTGGCACCATTTTGGACTCCCGCAGCAGAACATCAGAGACGCAGTTGTGCCGCCCGCAAACCCACACTTTCTGGTAACAGATCTGATTTTGATGTTCGGGTCATGCTGGCATAGAGATTAATCGAGAAACAGTCTCTCTCTTCAGCTGTCTGCAGGACTTTGTATAAAGTTGGTATTATTTCTTCCTGAAATGTTTGGTAGAATCCACTAGTGAAGTTATCTGGGTATAGGGTTTTCTTCGTGGAAAAGTTAATTATAAATTCAGTTCCTTTAATAAAGCTATTTAGATTATCTGTTAGCTTTGGTAGTTTTATCTTTCAAAGAACTTCCAGTTTATTGAAGTTGAATGTATCGGTATGAAGTTCTTATTATACCCTTCTTGTCCTTTTAGTATCTATAGGTCTGTAATGATGTTACCTCTTATTCCGGATTCTAATATTTTGTGCCCTGTCTCTTTTTATCCTGAGTAATCTGGATTCAGTTCTGTCAATTTTATTCATTGTCTCCAAGAACAAGCTCTTGGTTTTATTGATTTTTCCCCATTGTTTTTTGTCCTAGCTCACTGATTTCTGCTCGGAAGCTATCACGTCCTTTCTTCTGCTTCCGTGGGGTCTCTGCGGCGGGCGAGGCCGTTTTCCTTCACCTCCTCCTCTCCTTTTCTTTTAAAGACGTATTCACTTCTTTATTTTAGAGAGAGGGAAAGAGAGAGCGCGAGCGGGAGGGGCAGAAGGAGAAGGAGAGAATCTGAGCAGACGCTGCCCTGAGCGTAGAGCCCGACCCAGGGCTCGATCTCATGACCCTGAGATCTCCACCAGAGCTGAATGAAACCACTTAACCCACTGCGCTACCCAGGCGCCCTAGACTGTATGTCTGTTCCTTCACCATAATATGATGTTTTGATTACTGTAGCTTTTAATAAGTCATAAAGTCGGGGGGTATCTGTTCTCTAACATTGTTGCCTTTCTTCAGTATTGTGATGGCTATTTTCAGTCTTCTGAAGTTGAGCCAGATGCTCAACTGAGTCACCAAGGTATCCCTAGAAGCTTAACCGTAAAAAGTTAACTAAAAAAAACAAATGTGTGTGTGTGTGTCTGTGTATATGTCTGTGTGTGTGTATGCGTATGTGTATGTATATATATATATCTTCCATGCCTCTATCTAACATAGTTAGTCTTTCCTCTGGCTCTCATAGATATAATACAGTTATAATAATTGTATAATTTTCCTTGTCTAATTCTATCACTGCTGTCATTTCTGGGTTAGTTTGCTTGGTTGATTCTTTCCCTTATTATGGGTCATGTTTTCCTGCTTCTTAGAATTCCTGGTCATCATTTTTCCTTGGATACCAGGCATTATGAATTTTACCTGGTGGGGAGCTAGGTATTTTTATCTTCCTATACATACTTTTAAGCTCCGTTCTGGGATGTGGTTGTTATTTGGAAATAGTTTGATCCTTTTGAGTCTTGCCCTCAAGCCTTGTTCTGGGTGGGCGGGGTGGGGACCAGCAGTTAGTCTCAGGCCAAATCCTCTGGGTTCTCCACCCAATGCCCTGTGGAGTGTATGGTTTTCCACCGTAGCTGCTGATGACAGGAACTGTTCCCAGCCCTGTGTAGGCTCTGGTGGCTGTTCTTTCTACTCTTTCTGGGTGGTTCTTGGCCCATCTTTTTTCCTCACACGTAAGTGCAGATCCATACCTGGGATTGTTCTCTGAGATGTCCCAAATGTTCTCTCCTTGTGGCTCTCTCTTCTAATGTTCTGCCGTGTGGACTCCTGGATTTTTCTGGGCTTCCAGCTCTGTCTTCCCAATTTAAGGAGACCTTCAGGCTTTACCTCAGTTTCCCTGCATCACTTCTGGGAAACTCCAGGCTACCGGTGGGACAGTTACAGGGTCTGACTCACTTCAGGAGCCTCTGGGCTCTATGCAGGGCAATTGTAGAGTCCCCTTCTTTGCTGAGCATTTCTGAGCGACCACTGTCCTTCGTGGTCTGATGCCACGAATGTCTTCAAAGGCTTGTGTAATATATTTTGTTGGTTCCTTTTAGCTGTTGTAGGTAGAATGATACACACGGTGGATGCATAAGTCGATGGCACTTGAGTAAAAAGTAGGTACATAATATCAATAAAAGGGCAGAGAAAGCATTTTATATATGGAAGACAGCTAAAGAATGTGGATAGTGGATAGGATTCAGATGTCCTTTGGATTCTGACCTCAGAATGTTGTGACCCCCACTTTTTTGATAGGAACCTGAAAGAGAAGACCTAGATTCAGTGAGAACCTAGGCATTTTCAGTTTTAATGTCTTTCCTGAGCCAAACCCACCTACTGAATTTTCTTGAAGACAGATTGCTACCTTGTGTGTTTTAGGAGGTTTTATCTTGGAGAGCCAGTCACATGGCTTTTGCCCTATTCATGGATTTTCAACCATTTAAACTTTGCCTTTCTGGCTTTCCTCCCAACAGCTGAAGGACTAACTCACATGCAGGGGACTATTGTGTGCAACAAACGGAAACAGTCCCGTCTAGAAGACGCCTGGTTTTAGGGAGAATGGAACCATAAAGTACTTTACATTGGAACATGTTATACTAATGGAAATTAAAGAAAATAAGAAGATAAGATTAGCTTTTATTTTATTCTATTATTTTTATTCTTTTTGCTGAAATGGTTTAAAACCATCATATCAAATAAAAATTTATTGAAGTGACCTCTTTAGATACTTTTCTGTTAAGTCCGTTTAGGACCTGACCACATGGTAGCTATCTAGAAGTGGACAAATGTGACAGGTGAATATTGGGACAGTCTCCTTCTAAAATAAAATTGAGATGACAGTTTTAGATCTCTTTCAAGGTCTATGCTATGCTCATGATTTTGTCTGCTCTCCCATTCCCCACCTCCATATTTTTAATCCTTCCTTTTGAGGTTGGGATTGGCAACCCTGTGTGATTTACCGCCCAAGGACCGGCTACGCCCTCCTGACCTCCATGTTCTTCACACTACTGGACTTTGGAGCGAAGGCCAATTTTTAAAGCATCATATCTTCATGTCTTCACTTCATGTCTTCTTGGGGGTTTCGTTTTAGCTCAACCGCAGGATGTCATTTGCTTTAAAAGTGGAAAGTGAAAAAAAAAGAATTAACAACCTTCAAGTTCTAAGTCTTTTCATTTCTAGCAGAAACAAGAAACAAAATTACTTGCAAAGGTAGGGGTGTGTGCATGAGTGTGTGTGCACACACTCCATGCATGTAAGTGTGCGTGTGTGTTGGGAGCACGTGTATGTATGTGCCTGTGTGTGGAGGGGGCTCCTGCAGGGGTGTGTGTGTGTGTGTGTGTAGTGTTAATCATGTTAATCCTTTCAGACATTTCAAGGAGTCTCAGGGCTTCACAGAAAAAGTCTCTGCTGGCTTGATAACTCTGGCTAGGAAAAATGAAATTAGAGTCTCCCTCAAGATAAGTGATTAACCCATTTTCTAAATGTTCAGCTAGAGAATTCCGAGGCTCCTCTTCCTGTGATTGTTCTCACTCTCTCTTTGCTTCATTCGTTATTCACGGTTGAAGCCCGGCAGCGCCCCTGAGTCCTGCCTCCCGCCTTCACCTGCGCGTTGATGCAGACGTGTCTGGTCCTCACAGGACGGCTCCAGCTGGGCCCCGGCCAAGTCTGGGACGGGCCTGGGGCGGGGTGGGGTGGGGGCGGAACAGGGCTGTGTCATTGCCCTCTCCTCCGTGTTCCCGTATTTCTGTGATGGGTATTTGTGGGCCCGTCTCCTCTGCTGGACCGAGCGGGCGACAGGTGGGAAGGTCATGGTGTTCGCTGCCTGGGTCTGGCCCGGAAGGATGCTCGGGGGCACTTACCAAACGGGATGGAAAGTCTGTTGGCTTTAAGCTCCGTGTCACTGAAATTCCAACCCCGTCCCATGGTGCCTCTCAGGGTCTTCGGTCTTAGGTGTATTCTTCTGGCCTCCAACACCCCTTTTTCACAACCCGAGACTCCTCAAAGACCTTTATTTTATGCCACTGCTCTCCAGATTTCGATAGGCAGGGGCCACAGTTTGGTTCAGTCAAGGACTGCTGTAGAATTCTTCCCGGTCAAGGCTACGGATGTTGGTGTGAGTACCCATCGAGACACGGTCATTGACAGAGAGGGTCAGGTCTTGTCATTTTCTAGTGAGCGGTGAATTTCGGAGTCAAAGCGTAGGTGGCAGGTCCAGCCCAGAGCTGGGCAAGACTCAGAGCACTCTGACAGACCGAGGCGATCACAGGAGAACCGGGAGTCTGAGAGCAGAGAGAAGGCTGGCGCCCTTCGGCCAGGAGTGGTGGGCAGGGCTGCACATCCAACAGCACAGTTGGAATCCACGCCTGGAAATGACGGCACGGGAGAAAGAGGGCACGTGGCTCCTTTACTGACCGTATCCACGTTGCTTTTGCGAGTGGATGCTCGGGAATGACTCAGAGTGTGACCGTCGAGCTCACACGACACGGAGCTTTTACAGATGTCGGCCGGCAAATCAGTGAGTGAGAAACTGCTACTCCTTAGTGCTTATATGACCTAAAATGCTAAAACCTGGTAACGAGATATTTCTCTAAATAGCATTTGTCTAATAGTTCAAGAGAGGTCAAACAAAACAAAAATTCTATGTGTATTTTACTTAGTATCATACAAGTCCCCCTGGAATTAATGCTTGTCACTTAGATGGGCAACGCGTGTGGGGGGAAGAGGAGGCGCCCTCCAGCTAGACTTGGGCGCCACTTTCCATCTTTATAAGATTTAAAAGAGACGAATGAGAAACCTGACTTCTCCAACCTCATCTGTGGGACGGGGCTGACACCTGAGTGGGGGAGTGTCATGGACGAGAGAGAATGCGTCTGAGGTAGAGCGTCTGACAGTAGCAGGTCGGGGAGGAAGGGCAGATGGTGGGGTTTGGGGGCTCTCTTTACAGTTTTAAATAAAGAAAAGAGGGGCTCCTGGGTGGCTCAGTCAGTGAAGCGTCTGCCTTCGGCTCAGGTCATGATCTCAGGGTCCTGGGATCGAGCCCTGCGCCGGGCTCTCTGCTCGTCAGGCAGTGTGCTTCTCCCTCTGCCTCTCCCCCTGCTCGTGGTCTTCCCCTGCGCCCAAGTAAATAAAATCTTAAAAAAAAAAAAAAAAGATTTAAAAAAAGAACTAAAGAAAAGAGAGAACATCTCAAGATAAAGGGGACAGATTCTAAGTTAGCCTTTTAAAATTAATAGTCCCCCTTTGACCTCCAGGAACATTACTCGGAGACCAACATTACAGAGTCAAGAGCCTGTTTCTCTCTACGAAATGAGAGAATCCTATGAACAGGTGACAAAGTGCACTTCCCTTGCCTTTTAAATAAAATTATAAAAGACAAGTTACTGGATCTTTTTGTGCTACTTTTTACTGTCAAGCAGTAATTAAACCTAAAAGTCACATCCAGAGCTGGCTACATGAAGATCTAGGGCAAGGGCAGAGCCACAGGATCCCTCCCTGCCACTGGAGTCAGGGGTGACATAGGACCTACCTGGACCTGTATCCCCTCTTGAAGTGCAGAAGCGGGCATAAGGCGAGGTTCTCATGAGAATCACGTCAGAGATGGGGCTGTGGAGGTAATGCTCAGTCCATCCCTGGCTGCTCACGGCGGGCTGTCACAGGAGGGCTTGTCTGGGACCCTGCCTTACTTTAGGTCAATGTCGTATTTCCTCAGTTGACCCAAGGTGCAAAAATTGCCCAGTAGCCATTGTCAGTGCTGACCTCCCTGAAGTTCAGTGTTCACATTTGCTGTTATGAACAGGGGTGCTAGCCATGATGAACGGTAGTGATTCTGCCATCGTGTTGAGCATCTGTTTGCTACCATCGTGTTAGATGTTGGTATAAGCCCACATTTATCTTCACAAGAACTTCCAAAGACAGGTGGTGTTACTGCTGGAGCAGCCAAGTCCTTTGCCAAGACTGCACAGCTAGTGAGTGACACACCGGGGACTGAACCCTGCCCAATTCGAGCTCCAAAGCAGTGCTCTTGCTCGGGCCCCAGAGCCCAGGCAGTCCAGAGCAGGATTCACTGAGTGTCAGCCTCCCCGAGGTTTGGACCTGGACAGAACGCCAACCCGAGGCTGGGATCCATGGCCCCGAGGGGGTCTGCCGCTGGCCGAGGATACAGGGTGTCCTCTAGAGCAGTAGGCCAGCTCAGACCTCTTCGCCACGGGCCTCACCCCGCCGTGGGTTGGGTTCTACTGCAGGTTAAATCTTGTCTGTCCCTTGCCTGTTCTGTCAGTTTCTGCAGCCTGATCACTGATGGTTTCCTGATCCTGAGATAAAGGGACTCTCTGCGTGTCCTGTGTAAACAGATCCCCGGTGACTTCCTGAGGATGTCAGCAGGCACCAAGATCCAGCAGCTAGTTCCAATTCAGACATAAGTTTAAAAGCCCAAGAGGTGAAACCGTGAAGAAGCTGGTCTTTTTCAGCCCCTTCCCCCAACTCCACAAAGTGCAGCGATGTTGGACAGGAATGCAAAAACTTTGAAGATAAAGCAGTTCTGCTCTTAATACTGTTTTAATGACATGCTTGGGTAGAATTTAGAGCTACAGGAATGAACGTTATTTTAAAATTCAGAACTCACTAAGGGGCTCCTCATGCTGGATTCGCAATCGAACAAGGTTTGCTCTGGTGGAATGGACAGGAGCCCCCCCCCCCCCCCCAGTCGCAAGCCGTGGAATCCTGGGAGAGGTCCCGAGGCAAGAAGTGGTTTGTGTTGGTTAGACCAGGCTTTGGGTTTCATTTTTCATTATCACATCCCAGTTTTTTGCCGGCTGAACTTGAATTTGTAAAGTCATGTGATCGACACTGGCCTTTTCCATACGCAAGAAGGTTAAGAACTGTGGACAGCTCACGCTGCGGCCCGGGAACCTTCCGTCTGTTCCTGAGAGTAGCCACCCGGGGTGCAGAAGCAGGAAAATCCAGTGCAGGCTGCGGGAGGATTTGCAGAGCACGGGTATTAGGTCCCAGGGCCAACTTCAGCAAGTCTTGCAAATAGAGGTTCTCTGAAGCAGACCAGACTTTCCCGTTTTTAATTGCTTGTATTTAAAGGCAAACATTGGGGGTTGGGGCACTGTGCTTTCAGTATGGGTTTTTTTTTTTTTTTTGGTAAAATATTAAAATTCAATTTTTTTCTTATACACATTTGGCAGCATAATTAAAATAAAGTCTGATCTATGCACTTTCATGAAAGGCATCTACAGAACTAACTAACGGAGGCCACAGTGATGCCGTTTTGCATTGTGAATGTTTAGAACTCGGGACAGGCCTGCCTTGCCCGCCTTGGAATGCCGTCCGAGGTATAATATCGGCTGGACAGTGCGAGGTGGGGTGAAACCAGCCGACTTAGTCCATTTCGGTGCCGTGCTCGCCCCCACAGTCAGTGCGCACTGTCTCTCACACCTGCTGTCTACTCAGAAAACCGCCAAGTCATAGAAATGCACAGGTCCATTTGCCAGATTCTTTTGTGACTTAGAAAACACACACTATTAATCAGACACTAATTTCTAATTCATTTTCCAGTGCTACTTTGCATAACAGTGTTCAGACAACACACATAGGAATTTTGCAGGAAATGTTATACGCAACTTCAGTGATTTTTTTGGTAATAATAATGAACACTAACAACAACAGTGGCCCGATTGTAGCTTGCCTTTATAAAGCATTTACCATATGCAAAAATGCATCCCAAGTGCTCTACGTGCATTAACTAATTGAATAGTACAACAACCCGCGAGAGTACATCACTGTTATTGTCCCTGTTTTACAAATGGGGAAACTGAGGCACACATAACTTGCCCCAGGTCACACAGCTAGTAAGTAGCAGGGCTGGGATCTGACCCCAGGCGACCCCACCGTCCAGAGTCCACACTGTCCATGACCAGAGTATATCCCCCTCCCACAAGTACTCTCCAACACGAACTTGCTCTACGATGGCTTCTCCCAGTCCATAGATCTTTCCCTGCCTTCTTCCTGAGGCTGGAGACCTTCCCAGTTAGGTCTGTCAGGCCCGGGGCCCCATGTGACACCTGCTACACAGGCTTGTCCTGCTTTCTTTTATTCACACGTTAAAAGATTTTGTTCAGCTGTTTCCCACTTCCCTGGAGGAGGATGCCTTTGTGTCTCCCCTCATCTCCCCTCCATTTGGCTTGGCTTGATCACGTGGGACTTTCTTGCTTCCCCATCCAGGTCACAGGATGGATGGAGGAGTCACACAGAGCTGCTGTGTAGTCACAAGAAGTTGCGTAGAACTTGAGGATGGTCTCTTTCCCGTGAGCAGCGAGTATTCCATTTGGAATATTTCTTTGCTGAGATCTCGAGGGATGAAAGCGACCAACCTTCACAAGCCAAGTACCAGCAACGCCAATGGGCAGACTATATCTCCCTTGCACTCTCAAAAAGTTATTTAATTTTTTGTGTTAACATCCAACAAATCTGCTTTTTGGAGACAGTTCTATATATTCTGACACAGAATAGAGCTCTGTAATTACCGCCACGGTCAGGCTTCAGAACATTTCCATCTTTCCCCAAAACTTGCTAGTGCCAGGCCCCAACCCAAGCCTTGGCAGCCCCTGATCTGTGCTCCCTCACTGTAGTTTTGTCTTTTGGAGAATGTCCCATGGTGCAGTGATACAGTGTCACCTTCAGAGACTGCTTCCGTCATGCAGCGTAGCGAGTGGTCCACCCAGACCCCGGTATCAGTAGTTCCTTCCTGTTTATTACTCCGTTCACGGTTCCCAGTTTTCACCAAGTATGAATAGAGACGCTCTCAACTTTGGTGTGCAGGTGTTCATTTCTCTAGTAAGTGCTTGGGGATTGCTGGGTCCCCAGCTAGGGGTGGGTTTAACTTTAAAAGGAACTGCCAACCTGCTCTCCCGCGTGAGCTACCATCTTACGTGTCCACCAGGGACATAAGAGAGGTTCTGTACCCCATATTCTGGCTGCATCTGGTTTAGTTGGCATTTTGTATTTTAGCCATTCTAGGAGCTGTGTAGTGACACCTCATTGTGGTTTGAATTTGCATTCTTCCAATGGCTGGGAACACCGAACATCATTTTCGTGTGCCTGTTTGCCACTTGGTGAAGGGTCTATTCAACTCTTTTGCCTATTTTTAAATTGGGGTGTTTGTTTTCTTTCTACTAGATTTTTAAAGTTATTTCTATGTCTCCATTCATCTACACAGACAGAAAAAACAAAGACATTCTCACCAGTGTTCCCAACTGAAACATACGATTCCTTTAGGAGCATAGAGATCGGAGTTTGTAGTTCTTGGAGGGTGAGGAGTGTGTGTGAAGTTCATTTGCAAACTCGTACCTCAAGTTTGGTTTCTTTAGACAGATAGGTGTGTACATATTTTTAAAGACTTGTACAGTGTTTTCTTTGTAAGATCTTAGCAGTCCAAAGCGCACGTGAATGTTTGATGAGTTCTACGGTTGTGAGGAACTCTTGGGAATGCCATAGACATACTTGAACAGTATTTCTGTGTATGAAACAAGGATCTGTTACCCAGAATGTTGACAGAATCTGAATTTAGGGGCATGGCAGATTTATATCCAGTAAGCAGAAACTACAAAGTGGTAGACTTCAATTTCAAAAGCCATGATTTTCTGAGTACTCACTATGCTTCCCTGTTTCCATGTTTTTGTTCCAAGTATTTCCATCGCCTAAACACTGTTCTTCTTGATTTCCATGTAGATGATTTTGTCCATCAGGGCCAACCCCTACTGGCTCCTGTTTTCCCAGATAGATTCAATATCCCCTTCTCTATGTTCACTTGCCATTTTATATATTTCTCAATTATATAATTATTACATAATTATATTATATATATTAATTACACATTATATAATTATAATTATATGATTACCAAATTGTCTTAGACATTAGTGGACATGTGTCTTCTCTACTACACAAAGAGCTTTTGAAGGATAATAACTATGTTAATCCAATCATCTTCATATCCCCAGCAACTAATTTGATGCCTGCTTCGTAAGAGATGCCCATTTACCCAGCTATCCATTCATTTACCAAGTATCTATTGAGTTCCTAAGAGATGCTACATAGTGGGAAGACAGAGCAGTGGACCAGCAGAAAAAATTTCTGTTATGGAGCTTACATTCTACTGATGTTTTCAGAGAGCTGGCTTCTGATTTCATTTATTTTCTTCATTGTTTGTCCATATTGTATCCCTTTGATTTCATCTCATTATTTCCCTTCTTTCTGCTTGATTTTGTTTTAATTTGCTCATCTTTTTCTAGTTACTTAATGTGAAAGCTGAGAATCATTGATTTGAGAATGCTCTTCTTTCCTAATAAGGAGATTTTAAAGCTATGAATTTTCCTCAAAGACCTGCTTTGCTGCAACCTACACATTTTGGTGTGTTACATTTTCACTATCATTCAGTTAAAAATATTTTCTAATTTCTCCTGTGATGTTGTCTTTGACTTAATGATTATTTAGAAGTGTGTTGTTCAGGGTGCCTGGGTGGCTTAGTCAGTTGGGAATCTGACTCTTGACTTTGGCTCAGGTCATGATCCCAGGGTTGTGGGATATATTCCTGTATCGGGCTCTATACTCAGCAGGTGTCTACACTGAGCAGGAGTCTCCCTTTGCTCCTCTCCAACTCATGCTCATTCTCTCTCTCTCTCAAATAAGTAAGTGAATGAATAAATCTTTTTTTTTTTTAAGTGTGTAGTTTATAAGTAGTAGCAGTTTTCATGGTTCTCTTACTGTTTTCAATTTCTAATTTAATGCCACAGTGGTCAGGAAACATACTCTTTTAGTCTTTAACTTCATTCAGGTCTGTTTTTTGGGCCCAGAACACAATGTGTCCCAGTAAATATACCATGTGCACTGCCATTGTTGAGTGTAGCTTTCCATACTATCCAGGAAGTCAGACTGGTTTATAATGCTGTTCAAACTTTCTATTTCTTTACTGATTTCTTAAAGTAATTGTTCTATCAGCTGCAGAGAGAGGAGTGATAAAATCTTCAGGAATAATTGTGGGATTGCCTATTTCCCACTTTAATTCTGTCTGGTTTTGTTACATGTGTTTTAAAACTCTATTATTATGGTTGTCTTATCTTTTTGATAAATTGATCCTTTTTTGATTATTAAATGACCCTCTTTATCTCTGGTAGTACCATTTTTTGGTATCTGTTTTATCTGATTATCAATATTGGCACTCTAGCCTTCTTATGCTTACTATTTGCATGCTGTGTCCTTTTCTCTATTCATTTCTTTCAACCTGTGTCTTTGTATTTAAAGTGTGTATCTTGGGCGCCTGGGTGGCTCAGTAGGTTAAGCCTCTGCCTTCGGCTCAGGTCATGATCTCAGGGTCCTGGAATCAACTCCTGCATCGGGCCTTCTGCTCGGCAGGGAGCCTGCTTCCTCCTCTCTCTCTCTCTCTCTCTCTCTCTCTGCCTACTTGTGATCTCTCTCTGTCAAATAAATAAATAAAATCCTTTAAAAAAAAAAAGTGTGTATCTTGTACATAGCATATAGTTAGGTCTTACCTTTTCTCCCCCTGACATTCTTGGACTTTGAATTGTTAATGTGTTGGTCTTCTTTTTTTCTTTTTTTAATTAATTCTTTTTAAAAAGCTTTTATTTATTTATTTGACAGAGAGAGAGCACAAGTAGGCAGAGTAGCAGGCAGAGAGAGAGAAGGAGAAGCAGGCTCCCTGCTGAGCAGGGAGCCCAATGTGAGGCTTGATCCGAGGACCCTGGGATCATGACCCAAGCCAAAGGTAGCCACTTAATCAACTGAGCCACCCAGGTGCCCCATTTATTTATTTTAGAGAGAGATGAGCATGTGGGTGGGGGAGGGCAGAGGGAGAGGGAGAGAGAGAATCTCAAGCAGACTCCCTGCTGAGCATGGAGCCTGAGACAGGGATCAATCCCAGGACCCCGAGATCATGCCTTAGCCCAAATCAAGAGTTAAACTCAACCAGCTGAGCCACCCAGACACCCCTTAATTGATGTGTTTAATGCAATTATTACTTTAATGTAATTATTGCTGTAATAAGTTTACATTTCTCTTTCTCCTTTTTTCCCCCTATTTGTTTACTTTCTGTTCCTCTCTCCCTTTTCCCTCCTTCTTTCAGATTATTTGAATATAGAATTTCAATTTAATATTTCTGTTGGGTTTTTTTTTTTTAGCTATCCTTATTTATTATTCTCTAGTAGTTCTCTAGAGATTACAATATACCTCTTTAACTTTTCACAGTTGATAATGTATACTATTATACTATTATTACTGCTAAAATCTTATGTAAAATGCTAAAGCCTTATAGACCCAGACTTTCCCCATCCTTTATGTTATGGTAGTTATATATATTACACGTACACCCCTCATGAATCCTAGCAGACAATGTTATAACTTTCATCTTCAGCATTTTAGTGATTTATAAGAACATTAACAAGTAATGCAAAAAGGAAAAAATGTCTTGAACTCACTCAGATATTTATCATTTCCAGGGTTCTTCACTCTTTCTTGACTGTCTGAGTTTCTCTCCTATATAATCTTCCTTTACGCTGAAGAACTTCCTTTGGTACTTCTTATAATGTTGATCTGCTGGCAATGAATTCTTTCAGTTTCCCTTTATTTTTAAATTTTTTTCTTTGCCTTCACTCTTGGAGGATATTTTTGCTGGTTATAGAATTTTGGATTGAATTTTCTTCATTCAGTACTCTGTTTTTTTTTTTTTTTAAGATTTTATTTATTTCAGACAGAGAGAGAGAGAACGTGTATAAACAGAGGGGAGGGGCAGAGGCAGAGAGAGAAGTAGACACCCTGCTGAGCAGGGAGACCAATGTGGGACTCAATCCCAGGACCCAAGCCGAAGGCAGACGTTTAACCAACTGAGCCACCCAAGCGTCCCCATTCAGTACTTTAGAGATGTTCTACTGTCTTCTAGTCTGCATGGTCCTTCCCCAGCATATACTATGCCCATTTTCTCTTGCTGCTTTCAGTAAGTGTGTTGCATCTGGTTTTCAGCAGTTTGATTGTGCAATACCTGGAGGTGGGGTTCTTGTGTTTATTTTGCTTTGTGTTTGTTTAGCATTTTGTTGTTTTACATTTCTATCTTTCATCAAATTTAGGATATTTGGAGCCTTTTATATTTTAGATATTTTTTCCTGCCTCATTCTCTTTATATTCTAATGTAATATATGTTGTACTATTTGAGACCATCTAACAAATCCCCAAGAGACTCAATTAATTTTTTTTCTCAGTTCTTTTCTCTGTGTTCTTCACCCTGGAGATGTCCCCTCCTCAGTCTCAGGTTTACTTGTCTTTCCTCCATCATGTCCATGCAGCTGCATCCAGTCAGTGAATTCTCTACTCCAAAACTTGTGTTTTTCAGTTCTAGAATTTTTATTTCGTTCATTTTTTTATTGTTTCTGTTTCAGTGCCAATGCTTCCCACTTCTCTGCTGAAGTTTTCATTCATTGGAAATATCTCATTTTCCTTATCTGTTAGTTCCAATATTTTGTTCGTTTTGGAGTCGGACTCAATCTATTTTCTTTCCTCTTGAGACTGTGTTTCATTTCTTGATTCTTAGAATGTTGAACAATTTTGGATCATATCCTGGACATTACAAATCTTAAGTTGTAGGGATTTTGTCTTCTATTGTTTTCCTCTGAGAAGTGTTCTTCCCTTTGTCTTGGTGGCTATGTTCCTTGGCTAGACTTGAACTTCACACTGCTTCTTGGGCTGTGCCTCTCATCTGAGTTCTGCTCTTCTGCTGTTAGGGATGGTACTTAAGTCTATTCCATGTGGGTATAATTCCTGGGTCAGCCCAAGCTCAGATAGAAAGAATTTGGGAATCCCCCTCTGGTGTCTTCCCTTCTGGAATTTCCCCTCTCCTCAGTGTTCACAGTTTTTGGACTTCACTTCTTGGTTTTCTTCAGACAAAATGGCTACAGGGTTTCCCACATATACCCTCACCCCTGCCATGTACTGCTTAGATCTGGCTAGAAGCCACACAAAAGGGATTTACTTGTTTATTTTTCAAAGTGAGTGTGTGAAGCCCCCCCCCCCCAACAGAGTCTACATACCTATGTCTCCTCTCTAGTACTTTCAGGTAGTTTTTTGGGTTTGGTTTGGTTTGGTTTGGTTTGGTTGTAGTTGTTTAATTTCCAGGCTTAAAATTGCCCTCTGTGAGCAGGTGGGCAGGTGGTGCTGTCCATAAAGGGTCTGTCATGCCTAAAGGTAGAAGCAACTCCATGATGCTTATGTTTTAGTCAGAGGACAGGAGATAAGCTAATGAGAGCACAGTAATGTTGTAGAAGAAATAAATTAGGTTGAGGTGATCCAAGGACTGACCTTAGGTTAGGAAGGTCACTGAGAGCTCCAGTTGAGCTGACACCTAAAGAATAGAAGAATTTGGTCCTTCAAAGAGCCCATGGAGAAGTGTTTCAAGTAGGGGCACCTGGGTGGCTCAGTCCATTGACTGTCCAACTCTTGATCTGGGCTCAGGTCATGATCTCAGGGTCATGAGATCGAGCCCTGCATCAGGCTCTGTGCTAGGCATAGAGCCTGCTTAAGATTCTCTCTCTCCCACTCCCTCCGCCCCCCCCCGCCTCTCTCTCTCTCTCTCTCTCTCTCTCTCTCAAAAATAAATAAATAAATAAAAATTTAAAAGAAAAGGAAAAGGAAAGATGGGCGGGGGGAGAGAAAAAGAAATGTTTCAAGTAAAGGCAACAGCAGATACCAAAGCTGTTAGGGCAGTTGCGAGAGGTCAGTGTGACCAAAGCTCAGAGGATGAAAGGAGGAATGGCGTGAAACGAATTCCCGAGACAAAGAGACTGTGTGGAACTGGGGAGGCCTTGATAAGGAACTGGCAATTAATGGTTCAATGTGATAGACTGGGATGGCTATCGCTCTAAGGGGATGCTTACCAAACAGATCTGACCTCTCATGTTGCTTTGTCCGAATAGCCAGACCTTAGCAGGCATGACTGATAAATAGTGTAGTCTTGTGTTTTTTCATTTTTAACAACGTAAAACAATTTTATTTATATGGTCTTAGATTCTGCATTGCGGCTAACTTTTGTAATGTTACCATCTATTGTGTTTTGACTGAATAACAAGATTACCCCTAATTATCTGAAGAGGCTATTAAAGTACTTCTTCCTTTTCCTACTACATGTCAGCATGAGGCCAAATTTTCTTTATATATTCCAACCAAATTAGCATATCACAGCAGATTGAATGCAGAAACACATCCAGTTATTTTCTAATAAGTCAGACATTAAAGAAAATTTTTAGATATTCAAAATGTCAATCTTTTTAAAAACTATTTTTGTTTTTAAAAACTCAACAATGTTCCATACAAATGTGCTATTGAACGTGTCGTGCTTTTGCCATTTTAAATAGGTCATAATTAAATATTTATAAAATGCCTGTTTTAATTTTCAATACAGTAGATATTGATGGACAGAATTCACACAAACAGTCGCTGTTTGTGGTCCTCAGTAATTGTTACTAATACACATGAATCCCGAAACCAAAGCAGTTGGTAACTGCTATGTTAAAGCTATGTTACCTGAGAAAGATAATACATTAGTTACATCGTGAAATCATGCAGAAAGTTTTTTTTTTCAAATTTTTATTTAAATTCTAGTTAGTTAACATACAGTGCGTAATATTGGTTTCAGGAGATAGTGTAGTCGTAGGATTGTCGGACCACCCCATCTGCTAGCAACGACAGCTCGAAAGCTAGAAGGATTTCTGCAGTGTGTGCGAAATTGAAGTGGGTGACCCTAGCTGCCCCCTGCCCCCACCCCTGAGGTCTCTGACGTCATAGGAAAGAAAATAACATTGCTTTGTATCTAGAATAATATAGTGACCAATAAAACCACAACTAAGGGCGCCTGGGTGGCCCAGTCAGTTAAGTGTCTGCCTTTGGCTCAGGGCATGATCCCAGGGTCCTGGGACCGAGCCCCGCATCAGGCTCCCTGCTCAGTGGGAGTCTGCTTCTCTGCCCGACCCTCCCCACTACTTGTGCTCTGTCTCTCTCCCTCTCTGTCTGAAACAAATAAATAAAATCTTAAAAAAAAAAAAAAACCCACAGCTAAAAAGAAATGAAAAGCACAAGCAGAATGAAAGAGACCGTACCGTCGTAGTTCTGGGTAGTCGCGCTGTCCCATGGTTTCTGCGTTAAGAGCAGCTGCCTTCTGTCGGTAAATACGGTTATGCTTTAGCCGTGTGTGTGCACACGGGGGCCGGTCTGATTTCTCTGGGGAGCACTAAAGAGTCCCTGCTTCCTCTCCTTTGGTTTAGATGACAGCGCCTCGGCTGCCAGCAGCATGGAGGTGACAGACCGCATTGCCTCCCTGGAGCAGCGCGTCCAGATGCAAGAAGACGACATCCAGCTGCTCAAATCGGCGCTGGCGGACGTGGTTCGGCGGCTCAACATCACGGAGGAGCAGCAGGCTGTGCTGAACAGGAAAGGACCTACCAAAGGTGGGCATTTCTGGTGCGCAGAGCAGCCGACACTTGGGCTGGAGCAGGGGCTTGTCCCTAGCGGACACACGCGGTTTTCAGCAGTGACCAGTGATGGAGACAGGAGACCAAAATATCAACGAGCTGGTCTCAGGGTTGCCAGAACCCTCCCACGAGGTGGGACAGGGTTCCTTTGGCTGGAAGTCAGTGAGCTGTTCAGCCCAGGGCTGTACACGTGTAGGTGATCAGGAAAGGCTTGGAACCACCCACAGTGGACGGCTGGGGGCAACTGTTGACAAGTTTAGGTCGGGAGTACATTGCGAGGCAGAACCTAGAACCAAAAACCCCACAATCCTGTGGGCTTCCCAGAGGCTGTTCCCCCTAGAAACTTCTCAGTGCCTCTCCTCTCTTTCTCTGTACTCAGCTTGTCTGCTACCATTCAGTTCAGCCCAGCCAATAGCTAATTATCCTACGCCACAGCAGAGCTCGGAGCCGAGGACTGGGGGCCCAGAGGGCAGGCCCTTCCCTGAGGAGTTTAGAACCCGCAAGGACTTTAGAACATCCCTCACTGCGCCCGCTTGGAGCTAGTACGCTCCTCCCGGGCACAGCCTCCTGTTCCTTTCGAACCTCCTGCTCTGCTGTCCAGGAGAACGGAGCCTGCTACAGAATCCAGTACCTAGTGGGTTTCCAGCAAATTCAAATCATCATTTCATTTCCCCGTGGCGTGTGTGTGTGTGAAACATAAAAAAAGCAATATTTGTGTTTGAAGTAACTTTGTAGTGACCCTCTTCTTAAAATTTGGAAGTACAACGTCTCATAAAAGCTTCTGTCTTGCTAGTCGCAGTCAGTCCCTGATGTCTGCTTGCAACCCATATCCACTGCTCATCGTCTGCTCCTCGTGGCTCACTTTAGAAAACAGAATGCATCGTGGCTTAAAACCCTTTGATTAAAACATTTGAGATCACACTGGCATGTAAATGTCCCTTTAAAATTAGCTTTTTTTTTTCTTTTTTTTTTTTTTGGTTGTTTGGATTTAACAAATTATTTCACAGTTACCATGTTTTTCTTGGAGTCAGGAGAGAGTACTGTCTGATGGTGCATATGTTACTTTTTTCTCAAGTACTTGGCTATGTTTCACATCTCCATGGAAAGAAATCTATTTCTTTGTCCTTCTGGGTAATTATCACCAGCTCCATGAAGAGATATGTGCTGGGCAATGTCTCCAGATTTCCGTAATTTTATTTTTATCTGAGTATGGTGGACGTACAATGTGGCATTAGTTTCAGGTTTACAACATAGTGATTTAGTATCTCTGTATGCTGTGTTCACTACAAGTGTAGCCATCTGTTACCATGTAACACTACCTCTTGAAAAACCCTTTTATTTATTTATTTAAAAGATTTTACTTATTTGAGAGACAGCGCAAGCTGGGGGCGGTGAGGCAAAAAGAGACAGAGAAACGGGCTCCCCACTGAGCAGGGAGCTTGAACAGGGGTTTGATTAGGACCCCGAGATCAGGACCTGGGCTGAAGTCAGATGCTTAACTAAATGAGCCACCCAGGTGCCCCTTAAATAATCCTTTTAAATCCTGTTTTTTTCTTCCTGCTAAGTTAGAGCAATCAGGGTATTCTAAACAGAAAGCAGGTTACTTTAGGAATTCCTGACCTGCTCAGCTTTCCAAAAATAAAACCCTAAAGAGTATATTCAAAAGTGTTGCTTCCCATAAAGTGTCAGACTTCCAAAAGTTCTGTTTTTTGTTTTTTGTTTTTTTAATTCGGGAAAAAATGATACAAGACACCTACTGAGGAGTTTTCTTCTTTTGATTAAGAGTAAAGTTTGGTTTTTATAAAAGTTCATCTAAGAGAGTAATTTGTTTTCATAGTGAGCTCTATTTCTGTATAAGATTCTCTTCACGAGTAAAAGTAAATCGGAGCATACTAGCCAGGGGGTCACCCCCAAGAGATAGAACAGAGATAAGAAAGCTGGTGAGTGGAGTGCAGTGGGCCAGTTTCCCCCAAGCAGGTGATTGCAGGACAGGGAAGCGGGGGCCTGTCTGAAGCTCTGGGTCCCGGCTTCCCTTCTGGGGGAAGCCTTGGGGATGCCTGTGCACCTCTAGCTGGAGAGCTGTCCTCAGTAACCACAGCTCCAGTTCGGGGATCACACAAGACGGATCGGAAGCAAACCTCCTTTTCTTGTAAAAGGCCCCATTATTTTTAGTCTCACACTCTCCATTATTTTGGCCTGCCGTCCCCATGCAGACTTGAAGAAGACGGGACACACGGCATGCGAACGAACTGGTCAGAAGCTTCGGGTTTGGCATTTCGAGCTCTGGGTGTACATCTCTGGGCTGTTTGCCTGTGGCAGAAACGGCTGTGACCACCCCGGGGGCGGGGAGCTTTCAAAGCACTCAGCGGGGTCCAGCTCCGAGACAGCCCGGGCTGGGTGCCGGGTCTGCACAGTAGCCACAGTGTGGCCTGCGAGTCCCTCCATCATGATTCTAATCTCTCTCTGTGACAGAACTTCACTTATGTCAAGAAAGTTCTGTGACCTTTTAGCTTTGACTTACTTCATTATTCTTCGTGGGGCTTCACTTGCATAACAGTGAGAACTACAGTCTCGGGCAAGTAATCACGGTCAGATCAAGTTCATGGCTTTCCCGAGACAGGGGGCAGACTGTGGCCAACCCAGCTGATGCGGGGCCTGTGGACGTGGAGTTTACACAGGGGGGCTACGTCGCGGACCACTCTGCTTTGACAACATTCTCCTGCCCCTGGGATTTTTAACCAGTGATACTGCCCTGGGCCTCAGGAGGTGCTCAGTCTCTACCTGAGCTCCCCAAATTGCGCTGTTCTTCTTTTCTTTTGCCTTTGGTTTTTGTTGTTGTTGTTGTTGTTTGAATATTGAGGGCCGCTCGCCCTGTTCTCCGGAGAACCTCAGCCTGCGAGGTTTGCTTTCCTTACATTTGATGGACTCTCAGACTGGGACATTTGGCATTTTTTAATGATGCTGAGCTTGGGTGATCATATAGTGGAGAGAAGGGAATCAGCTGGCTGGTGAAGGCACATATTTTTAAAATTCTTGGCAATATGAAAGTGCTCCTCACCAGCAGTGAGAAAGACCCCCTTCGAGGTGCTCTTGTGAGTAAAAGTTCAGGAGAGCTTCGTGAGTAGAGTTCACGGCCACAGCGTGCTATTGGGGGATGAACGGGTAGAAAGGGATGGAAGGAGCGCGAGCCGTCAGGGCCCGCCCTTCCTACGGCCTCATCGTGAAGAGCGTCTGTGTTATTGGTAACAACAGGGAAAGTGCCTGTACTTTGCATAAAGTCAAGGGCAAGATATAAACATGTATACATGGCATAATTCGAGTAAATAGTTAAAATCTGTGCAAAAAGACGGAAAAGAACTGAGCCAAGAGTTCACTGATGGCTTGTTTTCCTGAGTGGTAGGATTGGGATTGCTTTTCTTTTTATATCTTTTAGTTGGTTTCTAAATATTCTTTAGTGTAATAAGCAGAAGAAATTTGTGTTTTTAAAATGACTCCTTTCTGGGGCATCTGGGTGGCTCAGTCAGTTAAGCATCTCCCTTTGACTCAGGTCATGATCCTGGGGTCCTGGGATCAAGGCCAGCGGGAAGTCTGTTTCTCCCTCTGCCTCTTACCCGGCTTGTGTGCTCCTTGTCTCTCTCAAATAAATAAAATAAATTTAAAAAATATAAATTACTCCTTTCTTACTCCTGACCCTGATCTTCACTGCGCTGAGAACAACAGCAGGGCTCAGGGCAAATGTCCTGAGGCCAGCATTGGCTCACGCATGTTCTCAAGAAGACAAGGAATTGTGGTTTGGAGTTAAATTCATAATAAGCCCATTGTATACATGCATGGCTAATTTCCATTTCAGTGCTAGGGGAATGCTGTAAGATTTCACTGTAAAATGTAGTCACTGTCCCATGTATCTGGGATTGTCCACTTTGTTATGCATTAACTAGCAAGTAATTCCAATTTTCATTTTACATTTTGCTTGTGGATACAGACCATAATCTGGAAGCTTGCCTTCTGTAAACTTTAACATACCTTTTGCAGCCTTTTTTATTGGTTATATTCTGAGCCCCATTAATCAACAGATCAGAGAATTACTAAGTAGAACCAAAACTTTCTGGTAGAGATGCTCATGTGCACATGGGTCCTGCTGTTCTGGGACATCAAGACCTTCCGGTGTCAGGACTTAGCCCCTGAGGCCACTGCTAAAAGCAGCCTGCGGCTCACCTTTCAGTAGCCTCTGCTACCCTGATGCTCACTCCTGATTTTCAGAATCAGTAGGTATGGGTGTACCTACCATTTATTGATTGGCTGGGTACTAGACATCGCAGTAGATATTTTGAATCTGTGATCCCGTCTCCCCGCTCCATAGGTCTTTGAAGTAGGTGCTGTCAGGCCCATTTTACAGATGAGAAAACAGCCTCTAGGAAATTGGATTATTTACCCCGGGTTACACAAATCCGGGACTGGTCCCCAGGGCCTGGCTGGACATGCCTTCTTCCCACCATCTGTGTTGTGCTGCTTAACAGTATCACTCCAATTTGCATTATTCAGATCAAACCAAATATTCAGGAAATGAATAACCAAAGGACTTCAAACGAGAGCTCTCCTCTCAAGATCTGCAAAGTGTCCCACACAGCATCGCTCGTATTTGGCACGTGATGGTGCGAGACATTATGTGTGGTCCCTTCACAGACTTTAGGAGCGAGGCACAACTCACTAATTAAAATTGTACACGCTCTGCAGCGAACGAAATTAACAAATAACTAGTTCTTTATCCCGGTTCAGTGCAGTCAGCAGTTTGAGTCCCTCTCTCTCCTACACTGTGCTTTCTCCTTGTCTTTCGACTTACAGACGGCTCTACTACGGAGCATAACTTTTGGGTTTTTGTTTTTGTTTTTTAATTTATTTGACAGACAGATCACAGGTAGGCAGAAAGGCAGGCAGAAAGAGAGAGGAGGTAGCAGGCTCCCTGCTGAGCAGAGAGCCCGAAGCAGGGCTCGATCCCAGGACCCTGAGATCATGACCTGAGTGGAAAGCAGAGGCTTTAACCCACTGAGCCACCCAGGCGTCCCGCTTTTGGGTTTTTTTTTAAGACAACACACTGTGGTTTCTCTCATTTTCCCCATGAATTGCCTTCCCCGGTTTAGATAGGCATTATTAATGAATTATGAGAAGGCTTGGTAGATGTAGTCAGTTTCCCAGAGACTAAGAAGGATTGCGTTCAAACTTTGTATTATGATGGGGCGCCCGGGTGGCTCAGTCGGTTAAGCATCTGACTCTTGATTTTTGGCTCAGGCCATAATCTCAGGGTCGTGAGATCGAGTCCCACATCAGGTTCTGCACTGAGTCTGCTTGAGATTTTCTCTCTCTCTCTCTAAAACAAATAAAGAAAATCTTAAAAAATAAAGAACTTTATATTATGAAATGTTCAAATGTATATAAAAGTAGAAAGAAAAATACCTTTTATTTTTTACCTGGCTTCATTATTTATCAACATGTTGCCAGTTTCATTTATTATCCCCTTGTGACTTACTTCCCTCACCCCATCAGGATTAGTTTAAGACAAACCCAAGACATTGTATCATTTTATCTATAAATATGTTAGTATATATTTCCCAAGATATAAAGATCCTCTTTTTTAAAAAAATCTCTCTCCCTCTGTCCCTCCCCCTCTGTGCTCTCTCGTTCTCTCTCTCTCTTAAATAAATAAAATATTAGGGCACCTGGGTGGCTCAGTGGGTTAAGCCTCTGCCTTCGGCTCAGGTCATGATCTCAGGGTCCTGGGATCGAGTCCCGCATCAGGCTCTCTACTCAGCAGGGAGCCTGCTTCCTCCTCTCTTTCTGCCTGCCTCTCTGCCTGCTTGTGATCTCTAATAAATAAATAAAATCTTTTAAATAAGTAAATAAATAAAATCTTAAAAAAGCATGCAAGAAGAGTTAAGATTTTAAATCTGCTGAAAGTCGTCAGGCTTCTAGTGCTTTGTGCTCCATCTTCCCCCCTGGGTGTAACAGGATCTTCCTTACTCCCCGTGCACAGCCGAGGTGAGAGTCCCCCACGGATCACCCCACCTGTCCCTGTGCATGGTCTTCTGTCTTACAGGTGATGCCACACTTCACCTTACAAGTTAACGCATTTTGCGCCGTTGTCCGTATGTCTTTAGGACAGGTTCCTAGCGCAGGACCGCCCATCAGAGGATGAGAGCACGGGTCACGTTGCTGGGTGGTCAGCGACGGGATCTTCCCCAGGACTTAATGACCCACTTTGTCTCACCAAGTAGCAGACACAGTCTGCCTCCTCCGGTTCCAAACGTGGACATCTCATAAATTTTGAAATGGATAATTAGGGTCTCAAGCTCAGGGTCGTGAGTTCAAGCCCCACATTGGGGTCCACACTGGGTGTGGAGCCTACTTGTAATAATAATAATAATAATAATAATAATAATAAATGAAGCCTATAAATTGATTCCTTCCAGTTTGGGGTCCCTGGGTGGCTCAGTCAGTGAAGTGTTGAACTCTTGACTTTGGCTCAGGTCATGATCTCAAGTCTGTGAGATCAAGTCCCATGGTGGGCTTTGTGCTGGGCATGGAGACTGCTTGAGATTCTCTCTCTCTCTAAAAAAAAAAAATAAAATAGGGGCGCCTGGGTGGCTCAGTCGTTTAGCATCTGCCTTCAGCCCAGGTCATGATCCCGGGGTCCTAGGATCGAGTCCCCAAAGTGGGCTCCCTGCTCAGCAGGAAGCCTGCTTCTCCCTCTCCCACTCCCTTTGCTTGTGTTCCCGCTCCTGCTATTGCTCTCTCTGTCAAATAAAAATTTTTTAAAAAATAAACAAAATAAAATAAATGGATAATTAAGAAGTCTAGATTCATAATGGTAAGATATGCTAAAATTAAACTTTGAATTTCTACACATAACCACATACATAGTCACACTTGCATAATTAAATTTATTTTGAAACCTACGGGGATGTTTCACCTATCAAATATTGCATATTGAGTTATTACTGTAATGTGAATGAAAAGGGTTTCTTGGTCTTCAGGTTGTAACATCTATGATAATAAGCATTGGTAGGTTTGACTAGTTACCCTCGAATTTCTGCATTTATATCAATGGTAGTTTTGAAAATACGTCATCACAGGTAGTCATCCTTGAAGTCTGAATATTCCAATCCTACCACCTAGAAGGATTTAAAAGAAATTCATTTCAGGCTTAATCGTGACTGTTTTAGACCTGAGATTGCAAATACTTTTATTAGAGCCAGAGACTTTCAGCTACCATGCTGTGGAGTCATTTTGCAGAAAATTTAACTCCTGGTAGTTTATCGAGGACCTTCTCTGAAAGCATGTGCCAAGTAACGACCACCTGTTGGTCCTGCATGTCTGCCTTGTGGCTCAGCTCCCTGGTGGGCTGTCAGGTCTGGCTACAAACCAACTCAGGGTGGCGAAGTCATGGAAACTCAGAGCACTCTTCCTACATCATTAGGATCCGATTTCAGGGTGGGAAGAGACATCCTTAAAACACATCTGAACTAAAAATGGGACCTCGGGTCACACTGCCAGTTTGGGGACACACTGGGGCTAGCACTGTGGCCCTCGTACCCAGACCTGTGGTCCTGCCCCTACCTACACTCCCCTGCCGCCCTCACTTTACCAAGCATCATCCCCTGTCCGTGCCTGGGTGTGCTGGGTGCGGCTGAGGGCACTCGTGGGTCTGACTCCGCCGAAGGTGCCTCTGACCATAACTGACAAGAGACGCTAATTCCGCTCCCATCACGTTCCGGGGGTTCAGCTGCACCCTGATGGCCAAACGCATTTCATCATCTGGTTGTAGCCATAGGATGAGAGCCCCCACTTCTTGTGTGCCTGCAGCAGCCCGGACCTGCTGCGCACAGCTCCCACTCTCACTCCTGATCCCTGCAGTGGCCCTGCAGGCTGGCTGGGGCTACCCGTCGCTCACAGGGAAGCTGGGGCTCGAAGGGTCGTGAGTTCTCCGAGCCTCTGTAAGTCAGCCACACTGCGAGGGAGGCCAGCCTGTCTCACCCTTCCAGTCCTCTGTGCTTCTCAGTCTCCCACGAGATTTGAGATTCCAGCCGTCCTGATACGGCTCCAACGAATGCATTCTGAATACACACCGTTTATCATTCCTTCCCCTTTTATTTGAGAAATTCTTCTTTCATGCCGTGTGTCTATGTTTTGCCCCTAGGAACAATTAAAATGTTATTTAAAAGATCCCTTTTATGAACCAGAAGAATGTCTCATCTCTGAGTGTCACGTGGTGGCAAAGGAGTCATTTATCTTCACACCTGATGAGAGGAAATTATGTCTGAACCTTTCCCTGTGCTGCTTCTCTTCCTCGGTCTTGAAGATCACTTGTCTGAAAATGACCCCTTGTAGTGGCTCTTGTGTCCTCCCCATCCAGGCCGGTACTTGTTCACACTGGACACCGGGAGGCACTTTTTTCTTCCGGAACTTTCCCTTTATGGCGGCCCCCTTTCCTCCTTGAGTGGCTGAGCGCATCTAGGTGAGGAAGCACGGAAGCGACCTGCTGAGGCATCGTGAGCACAATGGCCACTTGGTTGCAGGCACATTGGGGGCAGCTCCAGCGCTATTAACCAAGTGAGTGGCGAGCAAAACCGGGGGATAGTACCCAGATAGGCGTGTGGCCCTAACAAGATCTCTTCACCCACTCCGTCACTCCAAGGATGGTCACCGTGCCCCTGCCCCATCCTCGGCTTTTCTTTCATGATTTCTCATCAGAACTTAAAGGATTCTGTTTGCTTCTGATGATGCCCTGTTATCGATCATTTTTTAAAAGATTTTATTTATTTGTCAGAGAGAGCACAAGTAGGGGTTGGGGGGCAGCAAACAGAAGGAGAGGGAGAAGCAGGAACCCCACTCAGCAAGGACCCCATTGCAGGACTCGATCCCAGGACCTTGGGTTGATGACCTGAGCTGAAGGCAGACGCTTAACCGACCGAGCCCCCCAGGCATCCTCTGTCATAGTTTAATGTACAAGATCTGTTGCCCCAGGTCAGAGAGCCTGCCCATGGAGCTGATCTTTCGTGGGCTTCTACAATCACAGCCCCCTTTTTGGGAGAAAGACAGAACTAGGTTATTATGAGACTGAACTTTGAAATTAGGACTCAAGAAGAAATGAAATTTTCATAATGACTCAGAAATGGTAACATGACGCCTTCTCTTGGAAGCAAGGCTTTGTTCTTGAAATCCAGCACAGGCTGATCTCCAAATCCTGGCTGAACACCTTCTGGGAAGGCGTGCCACCTTCACGGAGCCTCCCTCGTCGATGGAGGGGACAGGGGAATAACAGGCGGTTGCCGTGCGGCGTTCCGGGGCAGCAGCACAGGCCAGGGCTTTGGAAGCAGGGAGGAGGCTCACCTCGAGCGTGAGGGGACGGGTGGGCAGTCTGGGCACACGTGCCAGATGTCCTCTGTGAGCCCCTCTGGGTCCTTCCTGTCCCCTCCTCCAACCAGCTCTGCCCTGCAGGCCGACCCGTGGGGACCTCACCGGCAGGCCCTTGGCCTCTACCTCCCAGTTAGTCTGGGGCATCGGGAGCCCTCGCTGGGGCTTGGAAGGAGGGGAGGGAGAGAGGCCAGAGTATTTACTCTTCCTTGGCTCCTTCCACACGGGGGTCCCTTGGCGGGCCATGTCCTCCCTGAGCATTGCCGCTGCTCCCCAAGCAGGTTTTCTCGCTTTACATTCAGGCAACTGCTCCCTTCCCTCGGTCCGTGGGGCCTGGGAGGGGCGTGAGGGCTGCTGCTCTGCTCTCAGCCCAAGGACAGAGCTGTCCCCCCAGGCTGCCTCCCTGGCACATACACAGGGTGGTGAGATCTAGGCGACACCCCCCCAGCACAGGTGTCCACTGTTACTCTGGAAAGTAAGGTTAGCGTCCCCCCCCCCACCCCCCACAGTATATAAGCAAGGGATAAATTGCCAGGTACAAACTGGCGTGGGGGCGGGAGCTCAGAGAGACCATCGGGAGGCCAGGGATGACACGGGGGCACAATGGCCTTGGCTGTGGGTCTCAAAGTGTAGTCCCCAGAGCGATGGCCGCACGACCCATGAGCTTGTTAGAAAGGCAGATTCTCGGGCTGCACCCCAGACCCAGCGTCGGAAACCCTGGGGCTGGAGCCCGCGGTCTGTACTGTAACGCGCCCTCTGGGTGAGTCAGGGCACACTCAGGTGCGCGAGCCCTGCAGAGGCAAAGCTAAGGACGTGGCATTGTTGTGCTTGTTGGTTTGTGGGGGGCGCACGGAAGACTCTGGGCACGCAGGGGGAGAAATAAAGCCATACGGACAGAATGAGAGCAGCTTGCAGAGGTTGTGGGAAGCGCCGTAACCCGGGGGTCGGACCGCGTCCTCTCCTCTCTGGGCGGGTGTGAAGTAGGAGCCCCCGCCCATGCAGGTCCCAGGAGGACGAGACCGCACCCTGCCAGTGGTCCCACTCTGCCCCACAGCGAGCATGTGCAGCTGCCCTTCCGTTCTGTGTCGTCCTGACCACCTGTACCACCGTGGGCGGCTCCGGGGCACCGTCGGGGATGGTGGCGAGGGACATCAAGGTGAGGGCCACGGGGAGACGAGCCTGGACAGGGCTGACCAAACTCCCAGGAGACCCTCCCTCGGGTCTAGGAGTCATGCTTCGGAGCCAGGCTGCACAGGCAGGAGCAGCAGGAATCAAGGGACAGCCGGCTGACGGATGCATCTTCCTCACCTCCTACAGCTGCTGTGACCAGGGGCCGCACACTGGGCGGCCTGAAACAGCAGACTCCCTCTCTCACGCTGCTTGAGGCCGGCCGTCCAGGACCAGTATCCCTGGGCTGAGGGCAAGGCGTGGGCACGGCCAGTTGGTGCCTGCTGGAGGCTCTACGAGAGACTGTTCCAGGCCTCTGTCCCAGCTTCTGTGGCTGTTGGCCATCCTTGGCATTCCCTGGCTTCTAGATGCTTCGCTCCCAGCTCTGCCTCTGCCGTCACCTGACCTTCTCTCCCGGGGCCTCTGTGTTCCTTCTCTGTTCCTCACAAGGACACCATCACTGGGTTCGGAGCCCACCCTAATCCCGTATGACCTCATCTTTACTAATTACTTTGACAAAGACCTATTTCCAAATAAGGTCACATCCAGGGGTTCCGGTGGATGGAACGTTGAGGGAACTCCGGTTAGCCCCGTCCATATACTAAAACAAAAACAAAAACCAGAATGGAAACAGAAGTAGTGGGCAAAGCAGAGAGAGAAGGCAGGGCAGTGACAATGACGGTGACGACGAATTTCCTTCTGCAGGGGAGAAGGGTCCTGTCCAGGGGGCATGGCAGATGGGAGAGAAGATGGGGGTCCCGGCTCGGGAGCCGCGGTGTCTTGCTGAGGGAGGCTGGGTCCCAGCATGCCGGGCCCCCGGGTGGGCCGGTGCTCAGGAGGTGAGGAAGGAGAGCGCGCGGAGTGTGGTGGGGCACCGCCTGTGCTTTTTGCTGTTCTCTGTCACTTCTGAAAAAAGAAAGAAGCCCAACTCCCTGCCTTAGGAACCAAAAGGTGTCGGTGTGTTAAAAACATTCTGTGCAGTTTTGCCATTGTTTTCAAGAACCTCAGTCAAGGCAGGTTTAATTCTGTGATGCACAAAATAAATTCTACTAGCATTTCAAATCGATTTTTTGATTTCAGAATAGCGTTAGATTTACAGAAAAGTTGCAAGGATCATACAGAACGTTGCCATCAGCCGCACCTGGTTCCGCCTGCGAGTAACATTTTACATTCGTATGCCACAATGATACTTGCTTTATTTCTTATTTCACCTTAAAAAAAAAAAAAAGATTGATTGATTTGAGAGAGAGACAGCATGCAGTGGAGAGGGGCAGAAAGAGAGCAAATCCTCAAGCGGACTCCCCATTGAGTGCAAAGACTGACGTGGGTCTCAGTTCCACGACCCTGAGATCATGACCCGAGCCAAAATCAAGAGTCACATGCTTAACCGACTGCGCCACCCAGGCGCCCTAATGACACATTTTTTATTAATCAGAGGCACACTTTATCGGGATTTCCTTAGTTTTTCCCTAACATCCTTCCTTTGTTGTTCTAGGATCCCCTCCGGGACTACATTCGGTCGTCCTCTCTCCCGAGGCTCCTCTAGACTGACCGTTTCCCAGATTTTCCTTCTTTCTGATGACCGACAGTTTGGAGAAGCCCTGGTCGGAGAGTTCATTGTCTTTTGACTTGGGTTTGTCTGGCAGGCCCTGGGGTGTAGGGAGAAGCCTGTAGAGGGAAAGGGTATTTCTGTCCCATCCTGTCCAGGGACCATACTGTCGACGTGACTCATCACCGTGACGCTGGCCCAAATACAGTTCACCAGGTTTGTCCACAGTGAAGTGACTGCCCGCCCTGCCGCCACCCTGTGCTGCGTGGAAGGCAGTCACCATGCAACCCACGCCGAATAGAGGACTGTGCGCCACCTCCTTGGGGATAAACCATCTACGTAAATGATCTGGAATTCTGCACGAGAGAAATGATCTTTTCCTACCCATTTAATTATTTATCCAGTCATTCTGTCAGTCTGGAATCCTGGGTATTTATTTTATGCTTTGGGCTATAATCTGGTGCTACTGTCTGTATTCCTCACTGAAGTGGTCCCAGCTCTGGCCACTAGGGGCGCTCTTTCAGTGGACTCCTGGGGCCCTTTGACTTGGCCCCATCTGTATCGGGTTTGGGGCTTTACTCTTGCTTCCGAGCCCGTCCAGACTCTCTATCTGTCCAGGTGGCTCCAAGCTCATGATGGAGCGCCCTGCCCCAGCCCCAGATCTGGACATCTCCCTGAGGAGTCCTGGTTCTTAGTTGTTGCGGAATTGTGTTAGTAACCAGGGCTTGGGTGCTGGGTGCCCTTGCGTCCGGTATTCTCAGCAGGCAGAGCTGAGGAATATGTTTATCCTGGGGCGCCTGGGGGGTTCAGTCAGTTGAGCATCCGACTCACGGTTTCAGCTCAGGTCATGACCTCATGGGTTGTGAGATCGAGCCCCATGTCAGGCTCCACGCTCAGTGGAGAATCTGCTTGAAGATTCTGTCCCTCCCCCCGCTTGCATGTTCTCTCTCTCTCTCCCTCAAATAAATTAATCTTAAAAAAAAAAAAGGAAAAGAAAAGAAGTGTGTTTCTACTGACCCATGTTTACACACATAGGTATAATTTGTACCTGTCGCCGCATCAGGCTAAACATGGCTTCCTAGGGAGGTCTCCTACCGTCAGCTGGTTCAGCGCCATCCCCCTTGCTTGTCTGTACCCTCCCTCTGCAACAGTGAGGCGCTGGGCTCCCACCATCTTCCTTGTTCACTGCTGGGCGCACGACAGTGGTTTCAGGGATGCTGACCGACCATGCCTGGTGGAAAACAACATTACTGATCCAAGCACAGTGCACAGATGGGCTCCTTGGCCATCTTACATTCTCTCCCTGTTTCCACAGCCCCTTCCTGGCCACCCCCTTCCAAGAGGTTAGAGCACATTCTTGTGGCATAGTTCCATTCTTTTCTCCATCATGGGTTCCCCCAGCCCCTAACGGATTTTCATCAGCATACATTAAATTTCCTTCTTTGTGCTCTAAGAGTCTGGAGGTTTCGACAGATGCTTGGTGTCACCTAGCCACCACCATACAGCCTCATACAGACTACCACCTGCAAATGCTCTCACATCTTCCCTAATTCAGCTCCCCGCCTTGACTTGGCCAACCTCTGGCAACCACTGGTCTGGTCTTTGTCTCTGTAGTTTTGCCTTCAGTGACATCATGCAGATGGAGCCATTCACGAAGCAGTGAGGACTTAAGGCTCGTCCCTGTCTATGCATATTGCTTCCTTCCTTCCTTTCTTTCTTTTTTTTTTTTCCTGAATCTTATTCCGTTGTCTGGATGGGCCACAATTTGTTTAGCCACTCCCCAACTGAAGGACATCTCAGTTGCTTCCAGTTTTGACAGTCATGAATACAATTGCTGTAAGTATTAAATATAGGTTTTATAGAGACATAAGTTTTCAGATCAGTTGAGGACCTCATGCCACGTGATGATGGGCTCATTTAACAACCACCAAACTGTCTTCCAACGTGCCTTCCATTTCACATTCTCACCAACAATGAATGAGAGTCCCTGGTGCTCTGGTCCGGGCCAGCAATCGCTATTTTGTTTGTTTTTTGGATTTTAGCCACCCTAATAGGTGTATAGAGATATCTCATTATTGTTTTAATCTGCATTTCCCTAATGACAAAAGACGCCGGGCATCTTTTCATATGCTTATTTGCCATCTGTAGATCTTCTTTGGTGAAGTGTCTGTTCAGATCTTTTGCCCATTTTTTTAATTGGGCGGCTTGTGTTCTGCCTGCAGAGTTTTCAGCATTCTTTTTTATATTCTGTATACAAGTCTTCTGTCAGATACGTGATTTGCAAGTATCTTCTCCCGGTTCGTGGCTCCGTCTTTTCATCCTTGTAACAATGTCTTTCACGGTGCAAACATTTTTATAATTTTAATGAAGTCAAGCCATCATTTTTTTTTTCCTTACAGGGACTGTGCTTTTGGTGTTGTATCTGAAAAGTCACCAAACCCGAGGACACAGAGTTTTCTCCTGTGTTTTCATCTAGAAGTTTTACAGTTTTGCATTTTACCCCAGGTCTTCGGTCCATTTCCAGTGCGTTTCCGCATAAGGGGGGAGATTGTGTCCAGCCTCATTGTTCAGCACCCTTTGTTGACAGTCTCCTCTGAGTTCTCTTTGCACCTTTGTCAGTTCTGCCAGCATTTTAAAATCGATGTCCCTTGCCGCCCCATCTACCTTGAGTTCTGTAAAAAGTTACTTTGACAAAGGAGGAAAGCTCTGATTGCGTTTTCTGCTTGTCTCACAGCAAGACCACTGGTGCAGACCTTGCCTTTAAGGACCACTGTCAACAACGGCACTGTGTTACCAAAGAAACCTAGTGGCTCCCTCCCGTCCCCCTCGGGGACCAGGAAAGAAACTGCTGTGCCCGCCTCAACCAAAAGGTAGGTACCGAGTACCTTAACCCAACTTGAAAAGGTGTTCCAGCTCAGGTTTGAAATAAATATTGCCTTTTTATGTGACACCTCTTAATTTCTTGTCTGAGTTAAAACTCAATAAAAGTACGATGTTTGGTGTGTTGCCGTATCAGGACCTCTGTAAATGTATTTTTCTGCTTCTTTTAGACTTAATCTTACTGTCTTTGAAACCTCTTTGGCTAACACCACAGTGTGCCATTTTGTATTTTTGCTCGAGGGTCTCTTGAAAACCCAAATGGGAGTGTAACCTGTGTTAAAAATGAATATGCTCTTTAAAAACTAATAAAAAATGCAGGTGCACCTGCGTGGCTCGGTCAGTACCTGCCTCTGGCTCAGGTCATGATCCCAAGGTTCCCAGATCGAGCCCGGCATCGGGCTCCCTCCTCAGTGGGGGTCTCCTGCCTGTGGCTCCTTCTGCTCACGCTCTCTCTCTCTCTCTCCAATAAATAAATAAAATCTTTAAAAAAAATGCTCTTAAAAAAAAAAGAAAGATATGCTCTTCCCAGCTTTATACTTGGCATAGAGCAAAATTCAGATTGCCGTACCAACCTTAACTTTTTATCTATAAAATCTGGATAAGCTCATACTTTTAAATTGTGTTTAATGGTGAGGGGCGCCTGGGTGGCTCAGTGGGTTAAGCCGCTGCCTTCGGCTCAGGTCATGATCTCAGGGTCTTGGGATCGAGTCCCGCATGGGGCTCTCTGCTCAGCGGGGAGCCTGCTTCCTCCTCTCTGTCTGCCTCTCTGTCTACTTGTGATTTCTCTCTGTCAAATGGATAAATTAAAAAAAAAATCTAAAAAAAAAATTGTGTTTAATGGTGAAGTTGTACATATGAGTGTTGTCTGTCAGATAGAGCATAGTCTGCTTGTAACGTTTCTATAATGTCATGATTGTCATATTAAAATTTCGTATCTTATATGCCAGGCCACTTGTCTAAGCTGTTAGGTTCTAGAAAATGAAACACCTGATGGTAATAGAGTCTAGAAAACCTTAAAGAAATTCTTGAGCGTGTTGCCTGCTGGGCTTGCAGTGAGCCCACCGTAGAAGCTCTTCGGGCTCGTTACGGTACCAGCTGCCTAGCAGGGACCGTGTCAGGGCGCGTGAGCAGGCGCCGGGCCACACAGGGACCACCAGCGGGCTTGCAGGCTTTGGATCAGATGCTGGGCTGTGACTTGGAGGAGCGTGGCCATCCCATTCTCTCTTTCAAATATATAGTGTTCGTGCTCTCACTCAACAAGTGAACTTCCCTTGTGTGTTTATCAGATAGAGTTTCATGTGCTTAGTGTTTGGGAATTTTAAGAAAATTGATTTTGGGGCGCCTGGGTGGCTCAGTTGGTTGGACGACTGCCTGCAGCTCAGGTCACAATCCCAGAGTCCTGGGGTCAAGTCTCGCATTGGGATCCTGGCACCACGGGGGGTCTGCTTCTCCCTCTGACCTTCTCCCCTCTCATGCTCTCTCTCACTGTCCCTCTGTCAAATAAATAATCTTTAAAAAAAAAAAAATTGACTTTGCAAGGCTTTTT
Organism: Mustela nigripes; assembly: GCF_022355385.1. Lineage (NCBI taxonomy): Eukaryota > Metazoa > Chordata > Mammalia > Carnivora > Mustelidae > Mustela > Mustela nigripes. Next base: position 140,163,250 of record NC_081569.1, read on the forward strand.
GAAACTTAAAAATGACATTCTTAGCCTCATGTTGTATCTGTGTGATAGTTGCTTGAATCATTTTTCTAATCAGCGTGAAGTGACCTCTCCTGCATTCTAACGGGTGACAGTAGATACGGACTACCTTTTTTTTTTTTTTTTTTTGGTCTAGATTTCAAAGATGGTCAAGGCCGACTTTATTTTAGGATTCCGATTGCCATCTGTTATAATACACATTAAATGTACCGTCTCGGCCATTTGTAAGCGCACAGTTCAGTAGCGTTAAGGACTGTTGCACTATGTTGTGCAGCAGATCTCAGATCTCAGGAAGTCTTTCATCTTTTCTTTCTGTTTCTTTTTAAAATTATGTATTTATTTATTTAAGTTTTAATTCCAACCCAGTGAACCTACAGACTTGTCTTAGTTTCAATGAGAATTGCTTGTAGAGCGATTCAGCGCTTCCGCACGAAGGCCGGCGCTCGTCAGGACGAGGCCCTCCTCCGTCCCCAGCCCCCGCTTCCCCCAGCCCCACCCCCTCTCCTCTGCGCACCTTCAGTTTGAAGAACTTCTTCACCTCACAACACCGAATCTCTACACCTGTTAAATGGTAATTCCTATCCCCAGCCCTTGGCAATCACCTTTCTGCTTTCTGTCTCAGGACTCTGACTGCTTTCCGTTTATTCGTCCCTTTGTGACCAAGTCCTTTCAAGTAGCGTCCTGTCCTCCAGCTTCATCCATGTTGTGGCATTTCACAGGATTTCCTGTCTTTTTTTTTTTTTTTTTTAAGATTTTATTTATTTATTTGACAGAGAGAGAGAGAGATCACAAGTAGGCAGAGAGGCAGGCGGAGAGAGAGGGGGAAGCAGGCTCCCGGCTGAGCAGAGGGCCTGACTCAGGGCTCGATCCCAGGACTCTGGGATCATGACCTGAGCCGAAGGCAGAGGCTTAACCCACTGAGCCACCCAGGTGCCCCAGGGTTTCCTGCTTTCTTAAGTCTGTGTCACACACCCCCACACCCCCACACCCCACATTTTCTTTATCCAGTCAACTGTCGATAGCCATTTGGCTTGTTTCTCCCTCTTGGCTGTTGTAAATGATGCTACAGTTACTGTGGTTGTACAAATAGCTCCTCAAAATCCTGCTTTTAATTCTTTTGGGTATATACCCAGAAGTGGGATTGCTGAGTCACAAGGTAATTCTATTTTTAATGTTTTGAGGAACCGCCATACTGTTTTCTATAACGGCGACACCATTTTACATACCCACCACCAACATTTAGTACAAAAGTTCTAATTTCTTCTCATCCCTGCCAAAAACTTGTCATTTTCTGTTCTTTTGCAAGTGGCCATCCTAATGGATATGAGGTGATACCTCATTGTGGTTTTGATTGGCATTTCTCATACGATAAGTGACACTGAGCATCTTTTTTTTTTTTTTTTTTTTTTAAGTAATCTCTATGTCCAATATGCGACTCAAACTCATGACCTGAGATCAGGAGTCACAGACTTTACTGACCAAGCCAGCCAGCTACCTGGATATTTAGCATTTTGTTACATGCTTGTGGGCTGTTGTGTATCTTCTTTGGAGAAATGTCTGTTCAAGCCCTTTGCCAATGTTAATTATTTGAATTATTTATTTAAATTAAATTATTGTTTAAATGATCATTTAAATTATTCCTTTTCCTGTCCTTCTTCCAGAGCTGTAGGATTTGCTTATGCATTTTGGGTGTAAGCTCCTCATTAGAGATGCTGTTTGCAAACATGTCCTCCTGTCCCGTAGAGTGCCGTTTCACTCTGTTGTTTCCTTGATGCACAGAAGTTTTTCATTGTGATGTGGTTCCAAGTGTCTATTTTTGCTCCTCATGCCACATCCAAGAAATCATTGGCAAATACAATATCCCAAAGATGTCCCCTGGTGTTTCCTTCTGGGGCTTTTATGGTTTTAGGTCATGCATTTAGGTCTTGCACCCCTTTCGAGTTAATTTTTGTGTATCATCTAAGGTCAGGGTCCAACTTCATTCTCCTGCGTGTGGCTATTCAGTTCTCCCTTTGCCATTTGTTGAGAAGGACTGTCCTTTTCCTGTCGTGTGCCCTTGGCTCCCTTGTTGAAGGTCATTTGGCCACATACTCAGGGGGTTATTTCTGGGCTCTCTGTTCTGTTCCATTGATCTATTTTCTCTCTTTGTGCTAATAAAGATACCCCACCAAGTTGATTAGTGTTACTTTGTAGCTTATTTTGAAATCAGATACTTTGAAGCCTCCGACTTTGTTCCTCTTTATCAAGCCTGTTTTGGCTATTCAGGATCCCTTGAAATTCCTTCTAAATTTTAGGATTTTTTTTCTATTTCTGCAAAAAATACCACGTTGATGCATTGAATCTATAAATCATTTTGGGTAGGATAGACATTTTAACAATATTAGGTCTTCCAATTCATGAAAATGGGGTGGGTTTCCACTTATTTATGTCTTCTTTGATTTCTTTTAGCAAGGTTTTATAGTTTTTCATGTACAAGTCTTTCACTTCGTCAGTTAAATTTATTCCTGAGTATGTTATCCTTTTTGATCGGGCAGCAAATGGGATTTTTTCCTTTTTTGTGTTAGTCGTTTTTAGTGTATAGGAATGCAACTGATTTTTGCTGATTTTTGTATCCCATAACTTTGCTTAAATTATTTATTAGGTTTAAAATGTTTGTGTGTGTGGAATCTTTAGGACTTTCTACATGTAAGGTCATGCCATCTGCAAACAGAGATAACTGCTTCTCTTTTCTAATGTCAGTAGATTCCATTTCTCTTTCTTATCTAATTGTGCTGGCTAGGATTTCTAGTACCGTGTAGAACAGGAGTGACACAAGTGGATCTCCTTGCCTTGTTCCTGATATTAGAGGTAAAGCTTTTAGTTTTTCAGTGTTGCATAGGATGTTAGCTGTGAGCTTTTAATTTAAAAGCTGTGAACTTTTATTATGTTAAGACAGTTTCCTTTTATTTCTAATTTGTTGAGAGTTTTTAACATGAAAGAATGTTGAGTTTTGTCAAGTGCTTTTTCTGCATCCATTAAGATAGGGATGTGGTATTTCTCCTTCACTATGTGGTATTTCTCCTTCATGTGGTGTATTACATTGGTTTTTGTATTTTGAACCATCCTTGCGTTTCAGGTCTAGATCCCACTGGGCTATGGTCTAATGGTTCCCTCTTACCTGTGGTCTTGCTTTCTGCAATTTCAGCTGCCCATAGTCAGCCTCAGTCCAGAAGCACATGACCCTCCTTCTGACATACCACCAGAAGGTCAGCAGTAGCCTGGCACTATGTCACAGTGCCTACCTCATTCATATCACATCAGCCCATCACATAGACATGGTACTGTGTCACATCACCACAAAAAGAAGGGTGAGTAGAGTATAATGAGAGATATTTTGAGAGACAGAGCCCACAGTCACATAACTTTTATTATAGTATGTTGTTATAATTGTTCTATTTTATTCTTAATTATTATTTTTAATCTCTTACTGTGCCCAATTTATAAATTAAACTTGATCATAGATATGTACTTATAGGAAAAAGCTGTAAAAATGGGGTTTGGTACTACCTACTATTTCGGGCATCACTGGGGGTCTTAGAACATGTACTCCATGGAAGAGGGGGAGACTCCTGTAATCCTTTTAATGTGCAGTTGAATTCACTTTGATAGCATTTTATTGAGGATTTTTGCTTCAAGCTTCATCAGGGATATAAGTCAATAGTTTTCCTTCCTGTGTCTTTGTCTGGTTTTGGTATCATGAAATGAGATTGGAAGAAAACCCCCATCCCCCACCCTTCAGTTCTTTGAACAAGTTTAAGGAGAATTGGTGTTAATTCATCTTTAAATGTTTGGTAGGACTCTCTGGTGATGTTCTCTGGCTCTGGGCTTCTCTTTGTTGAAAGATTTTTTTTATTACTTTTTCAATTTCCTTCTAGTTATTGGTCTGTTGGGGTTTTTATTTCGTCATGATTTAGTCTTGGAAGGTTGTATGATTCTGGGAATGGATCCATTTCCTCTAGGTTATCCACTTTGTTAGCATATAATTGCTCATAGTAGTCCCACAGAATTCTTATCACTTCTGTGGCATCCACTATAAAATCCCCTCTTTCATTTCTAATTTTAGTTATTTGGGTCTCTTTTCTTTTTTCCTAGTCAAGTTGAGGATTTGTCAATTTTGTTGATCTTTTTAAAAAAATATATAGTTTCATTGATTTTTTTTCTTTTTTTCTATTCCCTGTTTTATTTATCTTTGCTCTAATCTTTATTAGGTCCTTGACTTCTACTAACTTTTGTTTCAATTCTCCTTTTCCTTGTTCCTGGAGGTAGAAAGTTAGGTTGTTGTTTGAAATCCTTCTTCTCAACGCATATCTTTACTGCTGTAAACTTCCCTCCAGTATTGTGTTCTCTGCATACCACAGTTTTAGGGTGTTTTGTTTTTATTTTCATTTGTTTATAGATATTTTCTAAATTCCCTTGTGATTTCCTTTTCGACACATTGGTTATTCAAGAGCGAAACATTGTATTTCAAGAGTGACGTTTTTTTGAGAGAGAGAGAGAGAGCACACAAGTGCACATGGAGGGGGAGGGAGAGACCCTTAAGCAGGCTCCATGCCCAGTGCAGAACCCAACATGGGGCTCGATCTCACAACCCTGAGATGTTGACCTGAGCCGAAATTAAGAGTTGGATGCTTAACCAGTTGACTGAGCCACCAGGGCACCCCCTCAAGGGTGACTTTTTAAAGTAGCAAATTATTGTGGTGCCCAGCTGGCTCAATCAGTAGAGTCTACGACTCTTGATCTTGAAGTCATAAGTTTGAGCCCCACATTGGGTGTGGGGACTACTCAAAAAAAATTTCTTTTTTAAAAAATAAATAAAGTAGCAAATTACTAATAGAAAATGAGAAATTCTTTCCCTTTATTCTTGAATAAAATAGAATTTTATCATTTATACCTCTTATATATTTGGAATTTAAGTAAAATAAAAACTTTTTTCAGGGCAAAAAAAAAAGGAAAGGAAAAATTGAAATACAAACACAATTTCTGGCTTTCAGTTCATTTCATGAGAGCTTACTTCCAACATTCTTGCTCCTTGATTTTGTAGAATTCTCTCTGGTCCTAAGTAACTTTGATGTAATGTGATAATGCTCTTCACTTTATAGACTGTGGATGGCTTTCTTAGACCTCGTAGGATTAATGCTAGATTAATGTGGCATAAATGCTAGAATTCCTGGCAAATTGTACTTTCAGTTCTAGTGTTTGAAACGTGTACTCAGAGTAGGGTAAGGCTGGGGAGTAGGTTTCTGAACTGACCAGAGAAGTGAGGCAGGGCTCCGGAACCGGACGGATGCTCTCCCCGGGGTGTGAAAACACGGAGGCATCCGTGGGTGCTTTGGGCCCCCCTAAGTCAGTGAAGCTGGCAGAAATCATTCATCAATAATAACAGGAGCATATAAAGTACCATGTTTTTAATATTGGTATCACTAGTCCTCAAAATGACTTGGAAGGTAGATATTAGTATTTCTATTTTATAAGAAGACTGAAGCTCAGAAAAACGAGGAAACGTCCCCAGGTCCCACAGGCACAGAGCTGGGAAGGGGCTCAGACCCAGGTTCACGTGCATCTAGAGCCTGTGCTCCTCCCACGATGCTAGGCTGTTTCCCCCAGATGTCCAGGTCAGCATTTACATCGGCTCATAAAAAGCACTTGATATAATTACCGTTTGGAAATGATTCCTCTTGTATGGCCCGCGCTGCTGTCAGGACAGCAATGTTCTGAGATGTCCCCGTGGGTGCCGATGGGAGCAGCTGATGGGACCTTGTGGCAGCAGGTCTGGGAGATAGGACTGCTGAGTGCTTAGGGGCTCAGGGGCTGGACTCCAAGGACAGAACTGGCCATCTGCTGTGAGCAGAGGCCTGGGTCCTCTGCCCCCGTGTCAGCTTTATTCACGAGAGCTCATGGTTAGTGACTGCTCTCAGCAAGATTAGCTTAGGAGGAAAGGAAGGACAGAAGGGAGGGAGGAAGGAAGCCTGGTTATTTGTAGCCGCCATATCGTGTGCCTGTGTACGTGTCAACACTTAAACAACAACCTTCCTTCCAGAAATATTCTAAGGCCTTTGCAGATGCTTCTTTTTACTTTACAGAATAATCAGTTTGGTTCGTCTAATCAGCTGTTGTCAAGCAGCCAACCAGTAATACGTGGTTTTCTCAATTGAGTGTCCAAGACTCTTGGTTTTCAGGGTAGGACATGATGATCCATTAATTTTGTTTTTCTGGCTTTTATGGGCATCTGTGGATGTGAGTTCCCATCCACTTGGATGCTGGAAACCCAAACTGTAGCCTCTAATTATTCCTCTGTGGTCAAGTTCCTATAGATCTCTCATTAGGAGAGAATTCTGAAAAGAGCAAGAAGCACTCTGGGCATCCTGAATATTAAGAATAAAATAGCTTTCAGGACGTTTCAAATATGTTTACAATCATGCAGGAATTTTTCTATAATCCGAGTTTCAAATTAACCAAGTCGGGGCATCTGCACTGTGTGGATGGATATATGTTTGTTTTCTGTCCTATGGGTTTTTTCAGCCTGGTGCTTAAGAACAAAATCTGCTTTGGAAATTGTCCAGCCCCCAGCGGTTGTGCTTTGTGTCACCAATTAAGACTTCGATTGGGGGCTTGATTTGGAATCCTTGGGAAAAGCTTTGTTTCCATTAGTCAAAGGAAAAAAGGCAGAAAATCCGGGGAAGACATTCTAGGTCATACCTAGCTCAGCGGGGTGCTAACGCGGACAATAGAGTAACATTTCCACTGGCTCAGAACAGAGACAATCACTCATTCTTTCTGCTCCTCAGTAGAGTTTTACAATAGTGGAGCTGTGAGAAGAGAGATCAAAAGAACAAAACTGGTACAAAACAGAGCATTATTTTAAAAACACGCTGTTCCAAGTGTAAATTAGGGGGGATAAGCATCTATCACTTCCAAATAAACAACTGACAGTGCTTTGGGAAAATGGTTACACCTGTTAGAAAGACCCATTTGTAAATGCTGGACACGCACGCAATCTCAAAAAGTAGAAAAGGAAATCTGATTTTCTGGGGGGAGTTTTAATTATTATTATTACTTCTGATATATTTCCTTATAAGTCAGATCCATTGAAATGTAGATGTTAAACTCACCTTTTGAGTCTGTTTCTGTAGCAAAATAGAGATAGAGTCATTCTGCCATTGAACAGAGGAAGATGACTTGGCCCCTGTCCCTTGATCAGAAGTGACACAGTCACCCCCTGGGTTTAGGGATCTGGGTTCACATGGTAGAACAGAAGTTTCTGAAGATCCGTCAGATTCTCCAGGACCACTAGCCTTCCTAGGACATGACGAAGAGAGGGAGATAAGAGCATTTTGTAATTACTGAAATGAGTGATCTCCTGCAAGAATTGGAACTTGCTGGGGCGCCTGGGTGGCTCAGTCGGTTAAGTGTCTTCCTTCAGCTCAAGTCATGATCTCAGGGTCCTGGGATCGAGCCCCCATGTCAAGCCCCACATCAGCCCTTCCTCCTCAGTGGGGGTCTATTTCTTCCCCTCACTCTCCCTCTGTGATCTCCCTCTGTCTCCCCCTAACCCCAAAATATAACCTTAAAAAAAAAAAAAGGAATTGTAACTTGCAGGACACATTCCAGATTGGTCCTTGTCCCATGCCGACTCACCAGTGCTCAGCCCAGCATGCCTCGTAAGGTCAGTGCCTCAGAAATATCTGTTGAGGGGTGCCTGGGTGGCCTGGGTGGCTCAGTGGGTTAAAGCCTCTGCCTTCAGCTCCGGTCATAGTCCCAGGGACTAGTCCCAGGGTCCTGGGATCGAGCCCCGAGTTGGGCTCTCTGCTCAGCGGGGAGCCTGCTCATTCCTCTCTCTCTGCCTGCCTCTCTGCCTGCTTATGATCTCTGTCTGTCAAATAAATAAATAAAATATTTAAAAAAAAAGAAAGAAAAAATATCTGTTGAGTGGATAATTGCTCTAATCAAGGATCATCACCCCAGTGGGTGATGACAGACGACATCTCAGGAGACCTCTGGTGGTATGCAAGCGCTACCTGTCTGTTTTCTGTTTTTTCAATTGTAAATGTTTGGGATCTTCTTACACAATTCTGGAAAGCCAATCCTTGATTCCAGATCACATCATGAGAGACACATAACTGTAGCTTGTTGCTCAGAGTTACTGTCTAACCGGAGGAAGAAAGCTTACCACCAGTCACCCTTGCATAAACTTTCATTAAGTCTACAATTCAGTTTAAATTGTCAAAAACCTTCAAATGGGTGCAGAATGAAATATAAAGAACCATTTTATTTTCAGAACTTAGAAGGTTTTTGGTTTGGCCCTGGGGGAAGAGACCAGGAGCAAAAGGCAGAAAAGATGGGATCCATGCATTTTTATACCAGAAATGTTTTACTTGCTTTAAGTGCTAAAAAATGTATTCCATTATGGTACAGTCTCTCACAAGCCAGCTCTTCTACCACTTTCACAATGAAGAAAAATATTTTCCCTTGCTGTCCAGAGGAAACCTAACTTCTTCGATTTTTCGCTGCTGGTTATCGAAGGAGGCTTCTCGCAGTGAGTGTGCGGTGTTCCTCCCTCTGGCTGCCCTCGATCCTGTGAATGTCTCGTCTTCCAGCTTTCTCTTCTGTCCTTCGATTAGAGTCCTGGTAAATCCTCTTTAATTCAGAAGAGCTCTTGGCTCTCAAAAGGAAATATCTTGTTTTTCCTCTGTATCCAACAATAGTGTATATATATATATATATTTTTTAAGTTTCACATTTTAATGCAAATATGCAGATGACTAATATCTGGGAAGAGCCGTGATGAATTACGTCCCAGTCTGTACAGGCAGACGGAAATGTTCTCGTTTTGGTGTGTGCTGTGTGTTCTGTTATTTATTGAAGCTTCGCAAAATACTTTTCCATGCTTCCGTCGTCACTCTCGGTTGTCTTCCACTTTGTCCCCGTGGCTCTCGCGCGTAGATCGAACAGGTCTGTGGGTCTCCTGAACACGTGCGGATCAAGTAGAAGGACTCGAAGGCGAGGAGCCCTTCAGCTGAGCGCACAGTGTGGGCGCCGGAGGTCTCGTTACCACTGCAGCACGTCGGTCTTCAGGGTCTCCTGTTGGTCTAGCCTCAGATCCTGTAACCGTGTTAATGACTGACGTTCATTGGATTTTCAGATGTTCAGCAGGTCCTCAGCCCTGTGTGGAGTAGGAAGCCCCGCAGAGAGAACGAGGAGAGAAATAATCTCACTGGAGCTCCTGTGTCCCTCTGTGTCCTCATCTGTAGAAGGGGCTCACCTGACCTTTGCGGGGGACTCGATTAAGTCCCATATGCCAGCCGAGAAGTTCTCAGTTTATATGGCCCGTCCCTGCCACCTGCTAGTTCCTTGTTCCCATCCCTGGTGCCCCCTGGTAGATCAGGCCGCTAAGTTCAGCATTATTAGAAAATCGGTTAATGTTTGCTGTAGCTGATGAACACTCATGGCTCTTCTGGAAGAGCCTGGAAGCATCTTCTATACTAGTCTTTAAGTTGCCATGAACTTGCCATGAACTCCCCGAAGGACACCACGTGGGTGACGCTCGGGCTGGTGGCTGCCGCCGCGGCTGCTCTCCCGTGGGGCCCGTCGGGGACCAGGCAGCGTGCCTCCGAGCCCCATGCTAGGTGCTTGGCAGAGAAGGATCCCGCAAAGTTAAATCAGCTCACTGTGTCTTGTCTCTGGAAGAAATTAAACTTTAAGCACAAAGGTTTCTAGAATTTTTAGACCTCAGTCCCAAATTTGAGAAACACAGTGCTCTCCTAAGATCTGTAATTTCCTTGTCCCCAAATTGAGCGTTCTAAAAATGCACAATTTTGACCTTAAGGCATCCCCGTTCAGATCGCAGTTGTGAGATTCTGGTGCTCCAGATCCGAAGCTTCCTTAGCTCCCAGAAAGTCTGTGCGGAAAGCGCACCGATGTCATCACAATGACGGTCGCGTGGCTTGTTTTTGCTCACCCAGAGGGCGCAATGGTTTTTCAAAAGCTGATACGCAAAAAACAAAAAAACCGATACACCATGCAGGTTTTAAAAACATGCAAAGAGATCCTTCTCTGAGTGCTGAGCATTTCCAAAGGGAAAGGGACTGAACCTGGCCTGAAGGAAGGGGGTGAGGACAGGCGAGTCAGAGTGTGTGTGTGGGGGGGGGGGGGGGGGGGGCTACTGAGAAACGCCATTGCGCAGCTGTGCTGTGTCATCAGGAGAAAGGGGGCCTCAGACCCTCCCCCCAGGAGTGTAGCCTTGGTCGTAACTGCCGTGATTCCCGTGTTCCCCGGTTGAAATGGGGTCTGATCGGCCACCCTCCCTGGGCCCGTCCCGCCACAGCCACCTGGCACTAGTGTCTCGTCCCATCTCCACCGGCAGCCCCGGCTCTGTCTGCACCTGCTTCCTCCTGCCTGCAGGACCCTCTCCCGGCGCCCTCCTCCCGCCTCTCCAGCCTTCTCCGCGGGCTGGCTCACATGCCCACGGGCCAGCCCGCTCCTCTCTTACCGAGAGCAGGTGTTAGAGCGCCTCGCGACGGGCTCTCTGCGATATGCCCACTTACTGATTCACTTATTTCGGTCTTTTTCACTGAATGAACATCAAACTTCTGTACCAGGTTCTCAAAGTACATAAGAAGGCCCACGAGCTAGGGTCCCGAGGAACGCGTGGCCTGCTGGTGAGGACCTGGACGTCACAGGGATGCCCATAATTCACGGCTGTGCTCCAGGCGCTGCGCGTCCCACCGGCAGCCCGGGTCCTGGCTGAGGTACCTCGTGCCACATGGGTCTGCCGCCCTCCTAGCACATCTCTCCCCGCCTGTGGGATGGCGACACATTCATGCCATTCATTTCATCTCTCCCAGAAATTCGCCGTCTCCAGGAAGTCTTCCCAGACATCGCCCCCAGACCCCCACCCATCCGGCTCCCCCTGGCTACCCTGCAGGGGTGCTACCTCCACACTGGGGCATCACACACAGGGTGGACCGTGTTAGTCATTACCAGGGGCGTCCTATTTCCATTTGTCCCACATGTGCCCTTAGACCAGAGCTCCTCCGTCTCGGCGCTGTGACTTTAAGGGGCTGGGTGGTTCTTGTCGCCAGGTTGTCCGGGGAGTTGTGCAACTTTTGGCAGCATCCCTGGCCTGTCCACCTACTTGATGCTGGTAGCAGCCCTCTCCCTGCAGCTGGGACCATTAAAGATGTCTCCAGACATCGCCAAATGCCCTCTGGGGGTGTCACCCCTGCCTTAGACTGAACCCTGCTCCGGGGCAGGCTCCTTCTTGCGAAACTGCTGGAGTGCGCTCAGCCGTGGCTGGGGGGATTTCCCTCGTGGTTTCTGCTGTGACATTGAACTGGGTACCAGTTGCCACTGTTCCAAAGGCAGCGAACAGAGCATTGATTCCAAGTGACGTTCTGCAGTGAAGAATATGGACAGGCAGACACACACACATAGAGACAGACATTCTATAGGTAGGATCAGAGCCGAGCTCTTAAATAGCCATGTGAAAGTACAATGTTCCATGTAATATATTTTTATGCTTGGCAGTAAAATAAAAGCTCCCCACTAAGAATCTCGATGCCCTTTACCTCTCTCCCTGTAGCACCATCAAGAGGACCAGCTCCTCCGAGAGAGTATCTCCTGGCGGCCGGAAGGAAAGCCATGGGGATTCCAAAGGAAACCGAAACCGCACAGGATCCACGAGCAGCTCTTCCAGCGGCAAGAAGAACAGTGAGAGGTAAGGGGCTTCCCCTCTGGGCTCCTGCTGTCGGCATGTTCTGTTACTTCTTTTCCCCAGAGATGAATCAGAAGATCCCCTAAAATGCACGCGAGCTTCGAGCTCTCCGCGGGGGGCAGGCCTTCGGAGAGCGCTGCGGGCACTTAGCCACTGGCCTGTGGCGGCAGGCCCTCAACCCAGCTCCCACCGTCACTGTCCAGCTAGAGGGCAAGATCTTGAAATCCCACCACCCTGGTGCCGACAGAAAGAATTCCCAAGAATTCTTGGGAACTGGGGGAAAAACCATTCTGAATTTCCTTATGGAGCACTCTATACTTCTAGTACATTCTGCTGCCATTTTGAAATTAGTTTCACTGGGTTGTTTAACTTTGTCAACCGTATTTCCCAAGGCAGACTGGATGAAAAGTTGAAGTTTTATCATTTGTCAGAAACCATTTTTAATACGGAGCCGATACCAGGTATAGGACCGTTTCTTTCTGGTCTCACAAAACACGCTTACTTCTAATTCTGAACTTTCCCTTTGAGGTTAATTTATCATGGATTATGATAATCACCTACACAACTACTAGTAGCCTTTTATTAGTGAAAGGGAATTGTTGCCGTTTTAATGGCCCGTGTCAGGTGTACTAACGTGTGGGGCACGGGAGACCGGTGTCTCTGGGCACATACCTGACGCTGCACTTTATTCTCTTTTTAAACATCGTTCTACTCTCTCTCTGTTGAGCAAGGCTGAGGAAGGGACTTCAGCTTCGCAGGCTAAACGTGGCTTTTTCCCCCCAAATGTTTATGTAAGAAGAAGGCTTAGTCATAAAGCAATCGACTCCAACCCACAGGCTGTAAAAATTCCAAGTTTGTAAATCCACTCGGATTCAGCCCTGCAAGGAACCTTAAATTCTTTTTGAGTTTTATCCCTGAAAGGTACCTTTTGTGGAAAAGATGCAGGCACTTTCCCCAACTGTAGCAGGTTAGGGCCCCCCACTGTCAAATAACAGCCTCAGAGACTGACATGGGCCTCTGTCTTCTAATTTAGACTGTTAGTACTTCTTATCAGAAGATTATGTTAATTGGACCATAATATCTTAGAAATAAGGCCACGTGGCTCCGTTGGCAATAGAGCGTAAATGGGCCTTGCCGCAGGCTCCTCTGAGTTTAGGGTAAGCTTGGAAGTTGGCCTGAAATGTCTAGATCTTGGCAGTTCTTAAAAACTTGGCTCCTTCTGTGCACATCTGATTTTTATTAAGAATTTCCAAAGAGAATCTGCCTTGTGCAAACTCCAGATCTGTTTTATCTTTCAAATCCTATGGCATTGATAAATGCACTGGGTAAATATTTCCATAAAAGATATTTGCAAAAGGTTTTGTTTGGTTTTGTTTTGTTTTTACTGCCACGGTAGGAAATTTTGATTTGGAAATGAGGGATGGGGAAAATCTTCTCATTTTCTAAAAATAACTCAAGCAACTAAACATGTCCATTTAAAAATAAATCCTTTGTTTCGTTTGGACCCAGAAAAAGTTGAGGCCTGTGTGCCACTGAACAGTTGAGTTGCACACACCTGAGAAGGAAAGTTCTTGCCTTCTCGTAGGTAATTGCTGGTGTGGCAGATACCTTCAGGGGCCCAAGGGAATAATAGCCCAGTAACTGAGACAGGAAGAAGCAGCACGGAGAAGGTCAAGTTGGTGATTCAGTCTCTGCCTGACTCTTTACTTCCTTCCTCCTCTCCCTTCCCCGGTGAGCAGCCCCCATCCTGGGCTCTGTTGGTCTGGCCCCAAACCAGAGCTGGAGTCTCCCGGACCAATGCCCAGTGGCCGAGTCTTAAAGTGTTCAGAGAAAGCTGTAGGGACGTGGCCTGACATAACCGTCTTTAAACCACCATGGTCTTCGGTGCTCTAAGACGGTGTGCTCATCTCCTGATCACTCCAATGTCTGTCTGTCCATGGTTCCAGGAGGCCGTCGTCCATTTTCAGAGCTGGTCTTATGCGGTTCCTGGGGACAGCAAGACAAAATGGAAAGGGCACAAACTCTAGAGTAAAAGAAAGGTCTGGGTTTGTAAACCAGGAACTTCTCCAAGCTTCAGCTTTCACTTGGGTGCCTGAGGGATCTCAGACCCAGTCGCCTCAAATCTTGTCAAACTGACTGCGAGGGGAACCCCCAGCCCAAGGCTTGGCACCTGGTCGCGGGCATCATGGTGGTGGCGCCTGTGAGAGCACGAGGCCCGAGCAGAGCACAGGAGGATCGTTGACAAGGCTTCTGGAACTGGGAACTTTCTTTCCCTCACTTGTGAGATACGGGGGTTACGTGGGGGTGGAAGCAATTAGCCTTGTTTCTGGTCCGACACACATTCACTGAGGTTCGTGTGCGTGATGCAGTCCCAGGAACACAACCTGAGTTCGGGCAAGATCTAGAAGGGCTCAGGGGGACAGGGGTCGGGGGTCAGGGGGTGGTCAGAAAGTGTGACTCGTCTGCACGGTTGTCCGCGCTGCACCAGAAGTGAGCAGGGCTGCAGGCGAGCTGCCCGGCATGCAGGGAGGGAGAGTGAGCCCAGGGGTGACCCTGAATGGGCCCGGCTTTGTGCAGCAAGTGCGCCGCGCACCCACGCCGGGGCCGTTTCTTGGGAGAAGCAGACTCTTGGCTCCCGAGCGCACGTTGCCACACACCATATGCAGAGCCGTCTTCGCGCATGTGGCCCTTGTACGGAAATTGGAAAAAGCTTCCTCTCGCTCCAGGAAAACAATCCCACGTCAGCACGTATAGTTCTCGATGAGAATTCCAGGAAATATGAACACTCCATAGACCTCGTCTAATCCTCATGTCAAACATAAAATAATCGTGTTTTTGAGGTCCTCAATGTTCACAGTTTCCGAGATAGACTAATTTACTTGAAAATAATGGTTGTGTTTTACTTCCATAGAAACCATGTTCTTTTATGAGTATCAATGTTCCTGTGTCTCATTTTCTTTGGAAGTGGTCACTGGATTTGACGGTCATTCTTGTGACCTTGTAGGCTTGTCTTCGAGTGTCTAACACCTTAAAATACTCTGCTTATAACAACAGCATGTAATCCTCGCACCAACAAGACTTACATAAAAACAAAAGCAATATATGGCAAGGTTAATGTTTACTCTATGGATTACTGATGATAAATATTAACAGTTACATAGTGATTTGTGTTGTAATGAAGTACGTATTAAATTTAAATAGGAAATCAACAGTAACATTCTGATGAATGACCTGTGCTATCTAACATAGCCTCTGTAGCAACCCAATAGGGATTTTTTTTAATTAAAAAAAAAAGTGTTATTATCAGACAGAAGAACAACTATTACTTAGAATGCAGTTTTATGTAAAATGTTGCTTGACTGCTTGAGTGTTTCAGTTAGAAAACTGGTCCTTCCCCCTCTTTGTAATTCTAACTGGAGTGACATATATCAGTTTTGTAAACTAGATACTTTGATTCCATCAAAAAGTTATTGTAATGGGCTCATTTTGTTGGAACAAGAAATGTCTCAGCTGGAAACCTTGTTAGAACACACATTTATTATTAAGACACACACACATACACACACATACTTAAACTCCCACCTCAAGAGTCAGCAAAAGTGGAAAAAAAAAAAAAAAAAAAAAAAAACTTCAACATAGCAAGGATGTGAAAATGCCCCCTTAGAGGCTACCTGAACTACCTGAGCTACCTGAACGCCTGTTCCAGCTGCTTTATCCAGACTGTAGGGTCCAGAACCCTGAGCTGGGGACTCCGAGCTCCATCCTTCCTCCAGCTCTAGTGTTCAATGAAATAGTCTTTTCAGTGACACCTCGAGGTCCTCAGGGCTAAAATTTGTTGTTTTACTTGAACATCACTGAGATTGTAATCTGAATCTTGACCCTCAGCCTGGCAGCAAGGGCCTTTGTCTGCTGGCACCCCTTCTTCTCTTGGGCCCCGATATTCATGCGTCTCTAACACCAGCTCTTACTTGTCCCCAGCAAGAATTTTTTCTCTGAGATAAATGGTGTATTACACAAGTAACGTGTGCTCCCCCATGATCAAACCCAGTCTGAATTAAAGAAATGCAAATCTAAGTAAGAAGATAGTATATTTAGAAAAACCTTTCTTATGTAGGGGCACCTGGGTGGCTCAGTCAGTAAAGCATCTGACTCTTGATCTCGGCTCAGGTCATGATTTCAGGGTTGTGAAATCGAGCCCTGCGTCAGGCTCTGCACTCCACGCAGAGTCTGCTTGTCCCTGTCCCTCTGGACCTTCCCCGACTCTCTCTCTCTTAAATAAATAAAATCTTTATTTTTTAAATAGAATCTTTTAAAAAAGAAATATCCTTATTGTATTATAAAACAGATTTTTTTTTTTAAAGGCTAAAACCCCCCCACAAAGAAATACATAGCTTAATGAATTACACCTTCTAGCACTTAGTGAGTGGAGGGTTTTCCCCTTCTAAACTGCATGACGTGTATGTGTCTGGATATTTGGCGGGGGTCGATGGTTGGGTACATTTGGAGGAACTCCAGCTGATGCTTCAAGACCCAGCGCAGGATGCCCCTTCTCTGGGAAGCCTGCCCTGGCTCTTGGGTCTGAGTCAGCTGCCTTTCTGATTGCTGAGTGCCTGCTCATTCGCTTTATCTGGAACTTCCTCCCCGCTCACCCCATCGCCACGCAGGCCTCTTGCCCTCCCTGGAGCTTTGGGAAGGCAGAAGTTGCCCCTTATTATTCTTTGTATCACTAGCATCTCACACAGGGCCTGGCAGCCAGTTACTGCTCAATAAATATTTCTGGCACGAATGAAAGAATATATATTTAATTTTTAAAAAAACAGACCAAAAAAAAAAAAAAAAGTCACTTAAGAAAATGTGTGAACAGCACCACCTACTGGTAGACAGGTTTGACACGACCCTTCGGATTCCAAAATGTTTTGCACTGGAAATGAGGTGACTTGAGTTACGCATCTTCCCTTTACGGAAAAAGGGGTTCACTTTCCAAGCTGTGGGGCCGTTTATCTTTTAATAAATGTTAAAGTGATAAGTGCTAATATTCTGTATGTTGTTATCATTAGGAGGCTGGCAGGCAGAGGGCCTGGAAATAATGTGCAGCTTCTTATCCATGAAATTCGGAAGAGGGAAGGGACATTAAGTAATCACCGTGTCCCGGGCGCTCTGTGACACACTTTATCTGATCTGGCCTGTACCTGACAGTGGATTTAGTCCCATTTTGTAGATGAAAGAAGGTAAGGCTTACAGAGATAAAGCTTCTTGCCTGACCTGAGTATAGGAACCGCTGACTTCAAAATCTGGGCTCGTTCCGCCACATTAAGCTGGAAGTATTGGCTGCAAATGTCTATGAAACAGTCTTTGTTCCCAGCGAGGTCTCCAGTGACTTCTAAACTCTTTTAGATGGTTCCTAAATGACCCTCTTTCTAGCAGAAAGCCACGTAAGGGCATTTATATGGAGAGTCATTACTTACGCGGTAAAGTATTTTGATTTCCAGTGGAAACGTTATTTCAAGTGGGTCCTCTTCAGAAGGACTCATGGCGTGTGTGCCGAGAACAACAGTTTTCACAGGTGAGTAAGTTTCAGGGAAATGACACATTGGACCCTGGAATGGTGTCCTCCTTGATGGAGCCTGAGCGGTCACTTTCAAAAACAAGCGTCTCTCCTCAAACAGCCCTGGACGCGTGTTGGCTCTGCTCTCATCCTGGCCCCCCGGGGGGCCCCCTCACACATGGCACTCGGGTGTCAGACCTGCAGTGCACAGGACCTGGGCCCCTGAGCCCTTTCAGGCACGTGGGACAAATTAGGTAACAGATACGGAGGTGCCGAGTGCAGATCCCACCGCAGAAGAGGAGCACGGTGGATACGGCTTGCATTGGAGTCCGAGCAAGTTCTCCGCCAGACGTGCCTCCCTGTGCACACCCAGCCTTCCTTGGGGCAGGGGAGTGTTAGCAGATGAACAGACAGACAACCACTGCTCCCGGAGTCCACAGTGGACATTATCGGGGCGTTGGTAACGCACAACGTGGACCCAGGTGGCTGTAGCTGCTGCGTGGGTGCGAGCTCACAGCTCCCAGCAGGAACTGTTCCTTTGCTCGGTGGCTTGGTTTCCTCCAGATCCAGCTGCTGGTCTGGCAAAGGCTCTCGGCTGCCTCGCCTCCTCCGTGAGTCCCCAGGTACTGCTTATAGTGTCTGAGAGTCCTTCTGATCGTCTCCTGAGCCAGCTGCTCAAGGAAACACAGAGCCAAACTCTTCCAGCAGATCTTCCTGCCAAAACAGAGCCGTAAAAGCCATACCCGACTGCAACACTGTTCATTTTGGAGGGATGGGCCACCGCCCAGTGCAGAAGAGCCAAGAAGCGAAGGTCTGCCCAGCAGAGGGGAAATCCTGTCTCCTCCGTGCTCAAGTCACTCCAGGGGGAGCGGGGGGGTGGGGGGGACACGCCTGCGTCAGCCTCCCCACGGGGCACACTTACATTTCCCTACTTAGCTGGTCACAGGAGACCAGTCACACAACACTGGATGGGACCAAGCAAACTTGCAGCCCAGGCAACAGCATGGGGTTCCCGGGGTCCGCTCGCAATCTGCCAACGGCGAGTTTTGGAAAGGACGGGTGTTCTGAATGGATTTTGACTGGAGGCCGTCGAGTCTTTAATCTTGGATCGCTGTCGTCATCGTCCCTCTGGGGCTCGTCCCTCTGCTGCTAGTTGCAAAGGTTCACTGTCTGTCCATCCATTTGTGCCTACAAGACATGCACACAGGAGTGGGACACCCTCTCCCCTGGCACTCCGGCGCCGTTTAGGAAGGGTGCTGGCGCAGATGGCAGTAACGGGTTCACAAGTAAATAGTGTATATTCTATAACAATGTAGCTTTCTAGAATAGTGAAACACAGCAGTAGTATCCTTTCTAAATGTGATCAGCCCAAAATGTGATGCACAGTTCAGAGCAAATGTGATGCACAGTTCAGACACAGTTCAGGAGCAACGCTACTTGGGGCCTCTCTCTGTGACCCTCGATTGTTAACACTCACACTGCCGTTTCTAGTACATTTTACTTATTTATTGGAGAGAGAGGGCGTGAAGGAGGGGGTGAGAGCAGAGAGAGAGGAAGAAGCAGATTCCCTCCTGGGATCATGACCTGAGCCAGAGGCAGACGCTCACCGACTGAGCCACCCAGGCGCTCTCGTTTCTGGTGTTTTCACAGAGAACCTTTGATTCTTCTTCTTTTGTTACAAAATCAGCCTCAAAAGTCCACGGGCCTTCCTGTGTGTGGAATTCAGACTGCCCTGTGGATCTCTCTCTCTGAGGACAGAGTTCATAATTGCACTTTTCAGTCTCCGGGAAAGGTTCTGGATGGCTTATTCCTGTGTTCCTGGTTTTCGTGATCAAAGTCATGATGGAAAAACGGCCTTCGTGTCTTCGATTCCCTGTCCTGATGTCCCTCTAACAGTCTGCTTGCTCTGCAGTCTTGCGGTTCAACGTTAACCCCGCGTGCCCTCCTCCGCCCGGGAAGCTAATAGTACGTGAAAGTCAGAGGTCAGCCTCCTGCTTTGACTCTGGTGATCCCAGAAGCGTCGCTCCCATCCGGACAGGGAACCCAGGCTGGTGATCTGCAAAACCATGGCTATTTTAAACCCACCCTGGAGCTGAGGTCGCAGAGTAATCATGCTGAACTAGAAATCCACACGGTGACAAGCCTGTCTTGGGCTGTGCTCATCTTGGGCAGAGCGACAGGAGAGGAGCCTTCCCGGACGTACGTCGGGAAAACAGTCGAAAAAACAGCTCACGGGATAATTAAGCTGAGTGTAGATGGGCACGGTCGTTTGGAAGTCTTGGGAGCCCCTGGCACCAGGGACACACACACACTCTCCTGCCTTTCTGTGGACTTGCAGTGAGCTCGGGACAGGTCAGGAGTGCAGGACACCCTCTCTGGGACACAGGCACGTCAGGCTGCTGTAGTCCGAGGGCAGAGCAGAGGAACCAGGAGAAATGCTGTCCCTGAGGGGCTCATGCAGATGCTGGGCAAGAGCCAGCCACCCCTCCAGGAAAGACCAAGAGCCCATAGCCCTGGAGGCACGGTGCACGGTGAAGTCTGCGGACCCCATGGGGGAGCCAAGGGAAGCACCCCGCCACGACCCAGCCTTATCAGGTGCAGGCAGGGAACCCAGCTGTGAGACCAGCAGAGGTCCCTGCCCTCTGGAGGCGCCTCCCTGCAGCAGCGGCCGGGGGGGGGGGGGGGGGGGGGGGGGGGGGGCAGCACCGGAGGGGGTTGCAGAGCAGATTATCAGAGAGGCCTCTCCGGGCAGTGGCTCAAAGTCCAGACAATGCAGGGGCTGTGGGACCTGTGTCCAGGAGGCAGGGAAGCCAAGGCAGAGGCTTGACACAGGAGCTAAGGTCCGGCACGAGCGAGGGCCACCACGGACAGGGCAGCTCACTCAGTGACCAGGGGACAGAGGAGAGGCGGACAGAAAGAGAGTTGTCGGGAGAGGTGACAGTAGGGCCTTCGAGGCCAGTGGAAGACAGACTGTCACAGTCAAGACTGTCCCGTGCTTCCAGAGTAGTTTTCAGTGACCAAATGTCAGCGTCATGCCACGGATCCGACTATTTAAAACACATTTGAGTGGAGCGTTTCTAAAGCATCAGTCCAGAGCCCCATTCCCTCCTCCCGCCCCTGTATGGCATAAAATTTTCTGGGAATAAAGGACATTGATAATAGCATTTATTATATTGTGGGGTTACAGCTAATTCTTTTCCTTTATAAAATTTCATTTGTTTATTCGAGAGGGTTGGGGGAGGAGCAGCAGGAGGGAGAGAATTTTGAGCAGAGTCTGTGCTGAGCGTGCAGCCCGATGCGGGGCTCGATCCCACGACCCTGAGATCACGCCCTGAGCTGAAATCAAGTGCTGGTCGCCCAAATGACTGAGCCTCCCGGGCATCCCCAGGTCACAGCTAATCCTTACTCGTGGTGTTTCTCAATGTATTTGGAAAAAACGGAGGAGAAAAGTAGTATTAGAGCTCTATCGGCTCAGGTACTTTCTAAAAAAACATGGCGCACACACACATCAGTGTGCTTCCTCCGGCTCTCTGGGGGGGGGGGGGGGGCTTTCCTTTACACCGGCTGTCTTGTTCGGAGTGTGAAAGCGGAAGGTCCTCTGGGAAGCGAGGTGGCACAGGGGAGCACGGAGCAGACACACGAGTCTCGCAGACAGGGGACCAGGCACTGGCTCTCTGTTTGAACAGGACACATGAGGTGTCCTGCCCAGGAGTCCCTTCCCTGGCCTGGTGGGGGGGGTAATCTCTCCCTGCAGGTGCTTGTTGCGGGAAGGAGCAGGCATATCCTACCCAGGGCCCTCCTTGTGGGAGCTCCCCGCATGGAAGCCTGCCCCTAGGGATGACCTTGAATACACCGGAGGCTTGGTTCCCCCAGGTGCAGTCGGGGTGGTCCCAGCTGCAGGTGGAAGTGCTTCCAGGTGGAAGTGCGCGGCGGGGTCCCCCAGCACTGAGACGGGTGCACCCCTGATATCCGTATTCTTGTCGTCTTTTTCTTCTTAGAGCAGCTGCCCTGCTAGGAGCTGAGCTCTGAGGGTCCTTACGCAGAAGGCCCTGTGTCAGGAATTCGCTGGTTTTAACTAGATTACTTAAATAATCTATCAGAAGAGCACGGGGAAGGAGAGCAAAGCTTTACACCTGTAGATGCGGCCATTCCCGTCTTGGTGAAGCACATTTTCTTCCTAGAGCCTCACGTGCTCTCGTACACAGCTCAGTCGTGGGGAGAAGGCTGGGATTATAGCCTCTCACACCCGCTTTCAGACACGCTCCTCTACCCATGTTCCTTTTTGCTGCCACATGGTTTTGTTTTTCTCCTTAACGACCGTCACCCGTGTGGCCTCCGGGACCGGCCTCCCCGTGAGCGAGGCTCACCGTCCCCCCAAGCCTCCTTCTAAACCTGTCTCCCTTTTGTCTCCACAGCAAACCCAAGGAGCCCGTCTTCAGCGCAGGTAAGTTGGATTTTATCTTTGTGTGGGCCCCACACTCCCCTCAGGACTCGAGGGATGGATAAGTAGCTTGTCACCTCCGCTCTCCGCGTGCTGGGGCTCACGGGCTGAGTGCCAGCAGCCGGCAGCCGGGCGGCGGGGCTCAGGCCACAGAGACGGGCCATACAACGGTCATAAAGACTGGACCCTCTATTCACCCCCTTAAACCCGATTTAAGTCGCACTGATAAGGAGGAAGAGCAAAATGCCGCCAATAAAGCAGAGGCGGAGTTTCTGGAGGAAGACACTGTGCTGCCCTGATAGTCCCCCCTGACCCTCGGGGCTTCCGGCTCAACACCTGCCTCTCTCCGAAAGGGGAGCTTTCTGATGCATTATGTTATGACTTTGTCTAAAAGTAGCTTTTTCCCCTCTCTTTCTGCCTTTGATTTCCTAAACTGCAAACTAATAGTTCATTGGACTTTCCATTTACCTTTTTTTTTTTTTAACACATTTTGTAATAAGGTAGATGCTGTTTTTAGGATCATAACCTGATTTAAAGACGCATTTAAAATGCAGAACCATTGACAAGTACGGCATCAGTTGAGTACAATCATTTCATTTTAACTTTTCCAGTTTTTTCCCCTTCAGTTCAGAATCGAAACCTCTACAGAAGTCAGTGTCTGTGTGTGTTGGCATGTGCTTGAGTATTCATTTCATTTTCAGGAGGCATGAGATCACGCCCTGAAAACGTAGTTGCCCCAAGCCAGGCGTTGAGCGCGCTGGTCTGCACCCCTGCACTGAAGGCAGGCTCTCCTGCCGGGGGGTGGGGCAGCGGCTCCGACGGAGAGCCAGCTGCTCCCCAGCGAGGCTGCTCCCCAGCGAGGCTGCTCCCCAGCGAGCGGGCGGGCCGGTCCCTCTCGCAGTTCTTGCCATCTCTTTATCTAGCGCTTCTGTCCCTGTCTCCGAAATCACAAGGGAAACGCCGGGTGACACACTGCAAAGGTAGGCGGCATTTCTGAAACCTCATAGCTCTCTGAGCAAAGCTGCTACCCAGGCTGCAGAAACTTCTTCATACAGGCAAGCAGATACTCTCCTGGTATGAAAATGTTTTGGGCACACGAGCCACTCCAACTTATTTTCAGTTAAAAGCATCCCCGTGCATTGACTTGGATGGGTTTTAATAAGTAGCTTATACATTTGATCTGGCTTAATTATTGGCTGGTTGCAGGCACTTTGAAAACACCAGACAAAACTTAAGAGAGCTATAGGGCAGTGCTGAATGCCCCACTGCTTGACCTGGTGTCTTGTACCACTGCTGGCCTTCCCTTCCACGCCTTCTGGTTGGCCGCTGTGAGCTATTGTCCTAACATGCCTGGAAAATACTTTTGCTTTCCCTTGCTGCATTTTGATTTGATTTTTTTTTTTTTAAGATTTATTTATCTGGGGAGAGAGGGGCAGAGGGAGAGAATCTCCAGCAGACCCCATGCTGAGCGCAGAGCCCAATGCAGGGCTCCATCCCACGACCCTGAGATCACGACCTAAGCGGAAACCAGGAGTCGGTCGCTCAGCCGACTGTGCCTCCCAGGCGCCCCTGCGTTTTGACTTTAGATGTAGAACGTCTGAACTACCAGCGCAAAACAGTGCCAAGGCAAAACCCCGGGGCTTTTTCCCCCAGTCAGTGATTATAATTGTGCTAAGCAAGCGTTGTTGTGATGACTTCGCCAGTGCACAGCTGTAACAGACCCAGTATTTCACGCGCACGATTGTGGCAGCTGCAGAGGGCTCCGCCGAGCGGCAGAGAGGGCACAACAGCCTCTTTATTCCCCATCCACGCGCTCTGCCTCCTCTCGTACAAGGAGAGTGCATGTGACCGCGTATCTTCTAGCTCCGAGCTCACGCGTCCCTGCTTTCTTTCCCCTCCTGTCGTCCACCGGCGGCTCCTGGGTCCTGCAGGTGTGGCGGCCACACAGCCCCATGAGCTCTGACTCGGGTGAGGGATTAAGGAAGGGAGGAGGTTTCCACAAGGGCAGAGGCCCAGAGCAGAGTGCAGGAGACACATCTGGCCAGACAGGAGGAGACGGGCCGGTGCTGCGGCCAGAGAGACCCCATGGGAGGGCAGGCAGGGCGCCAGACGCCAGCAGGTGGCAGAGCCGGCGAAGGACTTTGCGTGGAGGAGGGACTCGCTGAAATCCACTCTGGGCCTCGATGGTTTGGCAGCAGAATGGACAATGCCCCAGGCGAGCAGTAGGAGAGCCTGGGGTGCCAGACCTGAGAAAGGCCGGCCCCAGGGGATCTGGGGAGGACAGCCTGGCGGTGGCGTCTTCACAGGAAGGTCCAGGGACCTGAGTGGCTGGCGTGGCGTCTGCAGGACGAGCACGTGAGGGTTCTTAGTCACAAGTCCGACTGTGCAGAGTGAGCGAGCGTCCCACGCGTGCATGTGAGCCCAGAAGCGCACGCACACGGGAACATGCAGCCGGGACGGCCCCTTAACCTGCAGGCCATATTGCATGTGGCGTTGTTTGAAGCTCCTTGGGGACAAGACTTACAAAACTAACCCGTAAATGCCGTGCTTCTGGCGGTGTAACCCCTCCGTGACCTCACCTGTTTCCTCTCCACGGGTGTTTCTCTGTTGAGTTCTGTGCTGCCACACCGGTTCCAACTCCCCGATTTAACTGCCACAGGGGCCCAGGCGTTTGGTCTGCTGTGAGTTTTAACCGAATTCACCAGGAGCTCACAGACATTCTCTCTGGTCTCACCACCTCCCGGGTGCCAGCAGAAAACCCCACCTGATTTCTTTGTAAAACCACTCTTGCCCCATGCTGCTGTGCCTCTGGGTGTTCCTCTTGCCCCGTTGTTTCCTGTAACGCCACAAGTGATTTTATTATAAAAATGTTTGTTCTAGAAGGTTCTATTTCACGATGCCTCTCTCTACTGGGTCTTTTGTTCTTTTATTTTCTTTCTAGTTTTTCCTTGAGCATTTTCCTTCTCGCGTGCACCCTGGCATGTACTTCTGCCGATTTTGTGTTCTTTACACTCGAAAAGGCTGTCCACTGTAAAAGACACATAAAGATACATTACATTGCACTATATTGCATTACATTGCACTATACCAAACCAATTTAAATATCGAAGGAAATCTTACGAATTTTGATACTGAAATTGTACATACGTTGAAATCAATAAAAAATTTCAGTGGATTTCTTGTGTTAGTTGTAATTTTTTGAGGTGGCATTTTCCCCCTCCTGATGATAAAGAAAATGCAAGCTACCAAGTCTCATGTGGAAAAATAATGGAATCTAGTTTTTCCTGCCTTTTACGGTTTCTCATGTATTTCGTGTATTTAGGCAGCCTGTCAAACATAAACAGGGCAAAAACTTTTGTTTTAAACTCTTCAGCGTTGTGTTTTGGTTCCATATTAATTAGAAATCACACGGAGGTTAAGTTTTTGCTTTTACATTAAAAGGCTAAAGAAAAAAGAACAATTGTTTTCAGAGGCACGGGGCACTGAGGTGTCTTACTGATCTCTATGTTCTTTTTGTAGAAGAAGGATACGTAAAAATGTTTCTTCGGGGACGCCCCGTTACCATGTACATGCCCAAAGACCAAGTGGACTCCTATAATTTGGAAGCAAAAGTAGAGCTACCGACCAAGAGACTGAAGCTGGAATGGGTGTATCCTTTATTTACTGACCGGACCTGGCACGAGGTTTAAGTTGATTCATGCCCGGAGCTTAAAATCTAACTTAAAATTAAGTGGTGTAACTTAAGTTCTCTTAAGCACGTATTTATTTACTTGGCAGCAGAGGAAAAGAGAGAGAATCCCAAGCTGCCTCCGCACTGAGCACGGACCCCAGTGTGGGGCTCGATCTCACAACCCTGAGATCATGACCTGAGCTGAAATCAGAGAGTCAGAGGCTTAACCGATTGAGCCACCCAGGTGCCCCACGTTCTCTTAAGTTTTAAGAAAACCAAAGTATTCTATTCTCACTTTTTAAAAAATTAATTTAACAAAAAGGCCTGTATGTGAACACGCAGTCTGGTGTTCGAGCAGAAGAGAGGCTCTGGGAGGGCTCCTGATTGTGGGGACGCTGTCTTACAAGTCCCGAAGGAAGGGTCGTAGTCCTGGCTCAAATACGTCCACCTTACTTTCCCGAAGAGAAAATAGTTAAATGCTGGATGGGGTTTGTTTGTTTTTGTTTTGTTTTGTTTTGTTTAGAGAGTCATAAGAAAATGCATCACTTTCTGGCCTGAACCTTAATCTTTCCGGCAGAATAAATGTAGTTGAAAACTAATAAAAAAGCAGTCTTACTGATAATAATCATAAATGGGCAAAGTTTAGGACTCTAATGAAATTGAAAGAACGGATCTTTTTTTTCTTTTTTTTAACATTTTATTTACTTACTTGACAGACAGAGATCACAAGTAGGCAGAGAGGCAGACAGAGAGAGAAGGGGAAAGCAGGCTCCCTGACGAGCAGAAAGCCTGATGCGGGGCTCGATCCCAGGACCCTGGGACCATGACCTGAGCCGAAGGCAGACTTTAACCCACTGAGCCACCCAGGCACCCCGAATGGATTGTTTTTAATAGTAGCTGTTATAGGCTCGGCCAGCTCTACAGGGCAGGTGGGAAAGCCAGAGCTCTGCCTGCTTACCTGGACGCAGAGGACATGCAGGAGGACACCAGACTTACACACTTAGGAAAATGAGACTCTCAGAGATTGAACTACACTGTGTGGCAGGAAGTCCTTACACCCAGACAAGGAGTGTTAGACACCCTGGAGGGAAGGACAGACATTCCCCCTCAAACCAGCGGGGGCCTTGGTCAGCCTTGGTAGACTATCTGAAGGAATAACCAGGAACACCCCGGTACTGAATGTAGGGGGTCCAGTGCGGGCGTAAAGAAAGTCGACATTAGCACAGATAGGATGCTGCTTTAAGAGAAAGAAAAGTCCTCCCCTGCCCAAAATCTAAGCCACAGAAATCCGAGTCTGCCCTAGGACTAACCTTCTTGAGATAAAGCTGCCGGAACCTTCATCCTATGAGATTTGGAAACATGAATGAGCTCCGAGGAGAAACAGCCTGAAACACAAAGAAATAGAGCCTATGACAAAGGGTGAATGAAGCGTCGGGGTTTTTTTAATTTTTTGCTCTATTTTTCCTTATTTAATTTTACTTTATTTTATTTTATTTGTTTAACTTCAGAGCAAACCCTCCAGTCCATGCAGATTTTAAGACAAAGATCAAAGCCTTTCTTCACCCTCATATAGATTTTCATTGAGTACCAGTTGGATGCCAAGCCCTGGGTATAAATTCTAGGAAGTTGGTTTAAATCAATGGTGGTATCAATTCAGTTGGAAAAATTGCTATTTGAAATTATGGTATCATATTCTTTGGGGACATGTTTTTTACATTTTCAGACTCAGGTCTCATAAGCATTTATGGGCATCTCTTTTGACGCTTGAAATCACAGTGATTCGGTTCTTCTTTAAGTCAATACTGGTTTACATGTTAGGTTCAATCATGGCTGGAAAGCACCATTCAAAACATATTTTTTTCAGAGACTATTCATATTTTCAAGATGTAAAACAGTGGAATTTACTTCAGATAAATGGGACTTCTGTTAGATTCATTCTTCACATCTAAGTTCAAGTGATGTTTTGCTCCCAAAATAGTTTTCGGGGTTAGACAGTGTACACGCCAGAACCTTCCCAGAGGTCGTGATCTCCAAGGAGGTAGGATGGTTGTGGCAAGGAGTGTGTTTGTTGACCCTTTCTGTACATATGTGGGAGTGTTGTTTGCACCTTTTACAAGTACTTTTATAACATAAGAAAAAAAATTGAAAAGATTTAGCTCCATGATGACAATAAAAATAAGTTTGACTCAATAACTAAGTTATACAAGTCCGTTACTAGTATCTTAAAATTTACTTTTGAATACTTGATAAAGAAAGTCAGAATGCAGAGGTTTTTGGGGAACAGTCCTTCTGAGCTCACGGGGCTTGGTAGTTGAGACAACGCAGTCACCCCGCATTCTCAGATCTATTTTGTTCCAACCGAGCTGCAAATGCCACCGCCTGTCCTAGGGATTCGATTCATTCGCTGGCCGGGATTCTAGAACCACAGCGAGGCCTCTGGTGAAGCCGCGGCATCGTGGTGACATCCGTCCCCAGACTGGCCGAGGGAGGCATGGGATAAGCCTTGGGAGATGGTGACCCGCTGGCCCCACGTTCTCTCCTGTCCTTACAATTGAGCCCTCACCTATGACAGCCGACACCCAAGTAGGAAGGAGAAGGAATACAGTTTAGACCCCGAGACATGGAGGTAGAGCTGAGCAGGTGGTCTGACAACTTTCAGAGAACAAATTCTGGAGCAAAACATTCCAGCATTTGTGTTAAACAGTGTCAAAGTACAGTGCCCCGGTGATTTCAGTTCTTGAGTCAAACTGGTTAGGGGAGCAGGCCTTTCAGGAAACCAGCTTGGCAAAAAAAATTTTTTTTAAAGATTTTATTTATTTATTTGACAGACAGAGATCACAAGTAGGCAGAGAGGCAGGCAGAGAGAGAGGAGGATGCAGGGTCCCCGCTGAGCAGAGAGCCCGATGCGGGGCTCGATCCCAGGACCCCGGGATCATGACCTGAGCGGAAGGCAGAGGCTTTAACCCACTGAGCCACCCAGGTGCCCCAAAATTGAGTTTTTTAACTGATTTTATTTTTAAGTAATCTCTACACCCAACGTGGGCCCACGTTTGAACTCACAGCCCCAAAACTGAGAGACTCACAGTCCAACCTTGGCAACATTTAAAGGCAGACTAGTTGTAAAGAAGCCAGGCATCCGAGGATAATCCAAACAATTCAACAAAGAATTCTGGCCCTGGCTGTGGCTCCCACGGTCTAGGATTGATTGACTCAGTTCAAAATAGTTCACTTTCTGGCGACTTCACCAATAGCCCCTCCAGGGACCTTTAATAAATAAAATAACAAGTGACATTTTTGATCCAGCTGAAAAATTCAGCTTTCAAGATGAACATAATTTCTAAAAACAAAGCCCCATCTTTTAGAAAGACCTATTCACCTCGGCTCGAGGACCATTTCCAGCCCTACAAGTACCTGTTGAGAGTCCCGTGTATCTGGCACCGAGTTTTTACGGTCTCATGTTACTGAAACCAAGAGAAATAGATGGGAAGGGTCTTAAGGAATTGTGTTGTCTGTCCCCGGTGAATAAAGCTGACGCATTGTCCGCTCTCAAAGGAAATCGAGTTTCTCTTGACACCCACGCCAAGCTATGGGTACAGGGGCCGCGACTGCCGAAACAACCTGTACCTGCTCCCGACGGGGGAGACAGTGTACTTCATCGCCTCTGTGGTGGTGCTGTACAACGTGGAGGAGCAGCTGCAGAGACACTACACTGGCCACAACGACGACGTGAAGTGGTGGGTCCTTACCCCGTGCAGCAGACGCCACAGCAGAGACGCCAGGGCTGAGAGAGAAGTAGAGACCATCAGAGAAGAGCTCTCCCTTAGGGTCGCAGTCATAGCTGGCGGTCAGCTAGTGAGCTGGCTGTCTAGGACACCAGAGACTCGTTTCTTTTCTATCCATGTAACATGTAATCGCAACCAACTGCGTCACCCAGGCTTCCCACAGACCCCTGTTTGGAGGCCTCCTTAGCAAAGATGCTAATGGCTTCTGATTGGGAGTTCTTATTTTTTAAATAAAAATGTCCACGCTTCTGCCTGGGTGGGCTATAATTCGTTCACTTTTTATTCACTCATAAGTCACCTATAGCTTTTGATAGAGCTTTTATGTATCTCGGAAGGACAGGTGGTTGAATGGGCGGCTTTCCCTAATTCTATCCGTCCTAGAGCCCTGGTCAAGTATAAAAATCCTGTTGGAAAAAGATGATGTTTCTGCTGCTTAACATACTTGATAAAGGTGGTCGTTGGAGACTTGGTATTTCCCAAGCAAAGGATGCTTTCTCCTTGAGTTTGGAAATTCTCGAGAAAGGGTAGAATGAAACAGACACTAATTGGCCAAAGGTGTTGGTGTGCTCAAGAAGCTTATCCTGAGTCCTTGAGAAGTCAGGCACCGTGTCAGTCTCATATTTAAATTTTTTGACTAGATCGTATTTGGCCAAGAGAAAAGTAAGTCTTATCTTTAAAGAGCAGCTGTTCTATAAATACTCTTTTTTTTTTTCCCAGCCTAGCAGTTCACCCCGACAGGATCACCATCGCAACGGGACAAGTTGCAGGCACATCTAAGGATGGAAAGGCGAGTTGCGGGATCTTTGCACGTTTCTCTAATGAGCGGGTAACTGGGTATCCTTTTCCGGAAGCATTTCACTGATGAATAAGTCCACCTAGATATAAAGTATCTGATTCAAATTTTTTGTTGCAAAAAATTTTTTTTATTTTTTATTTTTTCATTTCTTTGAGAGAGAGAACATGAGTAGGGGCAGGGACAGAGGGAGAAGAAGACTCCCCGCTGAGCAGGGAGCCCCATGGGGGGTTCGATTCTGGTTCCTGGGATCATGACTTGAGCTGAAGGCAGAGGCTTAACCGACTGAGACCCCCAGGCGTCCCAAGCAAACTTTAGACCCTCAGCCCGAGTACCCTGTACTCCTGGCGTCACCCTGGAGCCCTCAAAGGCTGCAGGAGAATTTGGGCCCACGTTTTGTAAGCACCTTGGCAAGGCTTTAACTTGAATTTTAAGGAATCAGAGTAGGAACTAGTGGATTCTAACAAACCGAAAATAACGTGACACTGCCTTCCACTTGGTTCTTGACCACAGTCTGTGGTCCTTGCCATGTCTTACCCAAAACTCCTGGTAGTTTCTTTGCTATCTACTTTGCACAGATTATTCTTGTACAGTACATGGGACAAACCTCATTACACGGAGCGTGTCCAGTTTTTTTTTATGTAATTTAATTTAATTTAATTTTTATTTATTTATTTATTTGACAGAGATCACAAGTAGGCAGAGATGCACGCAGAGAGAGAAAGGAGGAAGCAGGCTCCCCACTTCCTGAGCAGAGAACCCGATGTGGGGCTCGATCCCAGGACCCTGGTATCATGACCTGAGCGGAAGGCAGAGGCTTTAACCCACTGAACCACCCAGGCGCCCCACACATGTCCATTTTTAGCAGCATGTTTTCTTCCTGAAACATGAATGCTGCCATTTTTCAGAAAACACTTTAATAACATCAAATTTTAAATATTAACTTTGTGTTCATTCCCATTAAAATTCTATACTTAAGGAGCACCTGGGTGGCTCAGTGGTTTAAAGCCTCTGCCTTTGGCTCAAGTCATGATCTCAGGGTCCTGGGATCCAGCCCCACATCGGGCTCTCTGCTCAGCGGGGAGCCTGCTTCCCCCTCTCTCTGCCTGCCTCTCTGCCTACTTGTGATCTCTCTCTCTGTCAAGTAAATAAATAAAATCTTTAAAAAAAATAAAAATAAAATTCTGTATGTAAAAAGAAATAACAGGAACCATGGAAATCAGTTTATAATGATGTAACACATAAATGGAATAGGGTCTTCTTTTTTTTTTTTTTAAGGTTTTATTTATTTATTTGACAGAGATCACAAGTAGGCAGAGAGAGAGGAGGAAGCAGGCTCCCCCCACAGCAGAGAGCCTGATGTGGGGCTCGATCCCAGGACCCTGAGATCATGACCTGAACCCAAAGCAGAGACTTAACCCACTGAGCCACCCAGGCACCAATATCTTTTTATTTTTTTAATGTGAAGTGGCTTTCAGGTCTGAAAATGGTAGCAAACCTTGTATTCCTCCCTCTAGTGGATTGAAAGGGTATCTCTGTCTCTGGCATTGAAATCCAATCAGAATTTCGAGCTGGGGAAGACGGAATGGCTCTCCCAGCCCAGCCTTCAGATCAGGCACACAGAGACACAGAGAGGTCGTCTGACCATCACAGACACACAGCTACTCAGAGCAAGTCCTGGCTAGGGGTCACCCCGCTCTGTCCACTGGTATAATGCTAGCTCTTCTCCCGATCCGCCTGCTGATGGCTCTAGGACACTTTCTTCTCTTGAGGGAGAGAAAAATTGGGACTGTTCATCTTGGAACACAACTTAGAGGGCTTTGAACTAATGGTAACGATTCTAAATTTCACCTGTGCATAATCAATTGCCCGTTTTGCTCTTGCGAGGCCCAAGAGTGTTAAACTCTCAGTACTATTTGGTGGGGACTGACTTGCTGGATTTAGGTGTATTTACACTTAGTGACAATAGAGACTTCACAGGAATAGCCCTTGGGTGAGTTCCCGCTTTCCTTGTCATTCTTCATTTTTAAAAATTTGGGCTCATCTGGGTGGGCAAGGGGGAGCCTCCGTTCCTGCGGTACAGTCAGGAAGAATGGGCTGTTCAAAACGTAAAACCCGCTGGCCCTGCCCCGACGTTCAGCTGGTCTCAGGGGCCACAATGTCCGGCAGCCACCAGCCATGTTTCGTTGATGCTCAAAGGCAGAGACTTCAAATGCAGGAAAAGACCTTTCGTTTTGACAGAACTGAAGTAGTCTTGTAGCTTCAAGGTGAAGACAGATGTGTACGCCCCACGCAGCCAGCGACTTTCTCTCCGCATTTCCTTCTAAACAGCAACTGCCCCCACACGTGCGCATCTGGGATTCGGTGACGCTGAACACGCTGCATGTCATCGGAGTCGGGTTTTTCGACCGAGCCGTCACCTGTATCGCATTCTCAAAATCTGTAAGTGCGAGTCCCGTAGGCGCGGGCGCCCTTGTCCGTAGGCAGGAGAGCAGCAGGTCAGGGTTGAAGAGGGAGAAAGTTAACACACTTGCTGGCTGCCGGGTGTGTGCGTGGGTTTGCAGGCTGACACCATCCTGCACCTTAGGTCGCCTCTTCAAAGGTCACACGTGTCCC
Organism: Mustela nigripes; assembly: GCF_022355385.1. Taxonomy (NCBI): domain Eukaryota; kingdom Metazoa; phylum Chordata; class Mammalia; order Carnivora; family Mustelidae; genus Mustela; species Mustela nigripes. The sequence goes on from NC_081569.1 coordinate 140,195,861, forward strand.
CTCGGGGTCACACACCTGACGGGAAGAGGCCCCGCAACGCTGCCTTCGTGTTCCTCAGGGCGGTGACCTTGAATTTCACCTGCTCCTTGACAAGCGGCCCTAGTGTCTCTGCTGTCCCCACGCCGGCTGCCTGTCCATTAGCAGGAGTCAAAGGGGCCTCGTAGTCTCCAGATCTTCCTCCACATCTTCCTCAGGATGTGCCCATTCAACAGATCCACCCTGGAAAAAACTGTTCCAGAAAAACAGTCCCTCACACGTGCATGTGTTCCCTCAAAACAGCACGTGCCGCGGCCCCAGGGCCTTTGCTCCCACATAGCCTCCTGGTCACCCTACGCGTTAGTCACAGACGTGTGCTGTGTGTGTGGTGGACCCCGGCTCCTCCAGGAGGGGGCCCTGCAGCCCCTTTGGACTTTTCCTAATAGAGCCAACGGGGCAGGACCACCCCCGACCGCTCTCCGCTGCTCACGTGCCTCCCTCACCCACGTTCACCCGCCGTCCCTCAGTGGCCGGAAAGCAGGTCTCAGAGCGGTGCATACGTATTCTTTAGCCCAAATGCACGCTATTAAAAGGAAAATTAATGTTCACTGTTAGTCACTTTTAACATGTTGTATTCTCAAATGCAGCCTTCCCGGGAACACCTTTTGTTTTCCAGAACGGAGGGAGCAGTCTGTGCACCGTGGACGACTCCAACGACCACGTGCTGTCCGTGTGGGACTGGCAGAAGGAGGAGCGGCTGGCCGACGTCAAGGTCTCTCTCAGCCCCACGCCGGGCTCCACTGTAATTTCCCCAAGCGGACGGAGCCTTTGGCTCCCACTGGCTCCCGCTGGCTCCCAGACCTGGGTTCCTTTTCTCGGTGGGCCACAGGCTCCCCATTCCCGGGCCGGCCCTCGGACCTGACACCAGCCCCCCGGAATCCCAAGCCCGCCCCTCTCCCCTCCCAGGGTGCGGTCCCAAGTCCTGGCAGGGTCTCCTCCGCCTTCATGACACCCCTAAGGTTTCCTCCTTCCTCGCGTCATAGCCCCTCCCCTTCGGAGCCACTCCCGTGTTCCCTGTTCACTGCTGCCTCGTTTTATTCCACACGTGTGTGCTCGCACTGTCATGGGGGCGCTGCAGGTGTGGCGGTACGGAAGGTGTCCCCCTTGTGCTACAGGGCGGGGACAGGGGAGTGGGGACGGGTCAGGAGCAGCCAGGGCTGAGGGAGAGGCCAGCGTGGCCAGTACAGGTCTTGGCCAAAGCTGAGTGGCCTCTGCAAAGGCAAGCGCCCCTGCAGGACCCCAGCCCCTCCCCGTGGGGCCCTTCCGACGGGTGTGCACTGGGCTTCTCTTTACCACCTCTGGTCCATCTTGTGCGATAGGTCCCGCAGCTTTCCTTACGCTCTCTTATATTTTCCTTCTGTGGAAATCATGAATGGATCCTGGTCGTTACAGACCTGACTTCAGAGTCCCCAGCCTGTCCTGGTAGCTTTAGACTACTTTACTTCCCGGCCGCCAGGACCACCACGCATTGCCTTATCTTTCTCCCTCGAGTGTCTGGGATGCTGGGTCCGTATTCTAATCTGGCATGTTTCCTAACACCAGCTCGCTAACATTCTGGTCAAGTATTTAAGTTCTTGCTAGGTTGCTGGGTTGAAAATGGTCAGAGGCAAATTATCACCTAGGTTTAAGGCTTGTGACTGAATTTCAAGCAGAAGGAACAATCAGGGTCAGATTCATGCAGCCCAAGTGCAGGTGCTGAGAACCCAGTGAACAGGTCAGGGACGGTGCAGTGAGTCCCAAGAGCCAGATCCCCAGCCCTGGAGCCCCGGCCTGGTCACCAAACCACCAGCAGAGTCCTGGGAATTACCAGGAGGGAATCCCAGAGCAAACAGGACAGCCAAAGTCAGCTAGGAGCAATGGGGCTGGATAAAATCCAGATTCCTGGGTCCCTGCCAAAATTCCCATCCCCAGATGGGGCTGAGGCTTGACACCACGTTGTAACACACGTCAGGCGATTCTGTTTTCAGCCTCGGCTGGGAATCCATGACGGGAGATGAGAGCAAATTCTTGGGTTCTTAAGTTTCCACCCAGCCCTTCAGCAAAGGCATGCTTTGTGCCTGCTCCTGCTGGGCACCACCCTCCCCGTAGAGAGAGAGGAGCTGAGGTCCCTGTCCTCGGGGCTACGGCTCAGCGGGGGAGACAGACAGACAAGGAGAGGTTATGACACCCAGCAAACATAAGCTGAGTGTTTATGGAAGGTGAGCTCAGTGGGGAGAAAAATCAAGAGGCTTTAGGGCTCGGCCCGGACAAGCTGTCTGTGGCTCAGCTGTCACTTATTTTCTGACGTGTCCAGAGATTTGAGATTTGATTCTCCTGTTTTGCTCAAAGTGTTCTAACGAAGCCGTGTTTGCTGCGGATTTCCACCCCACGGACACTAACATAATAGTTACCTGCGGAAAATCACATCTCTACTTTTGGACATTAGAAGGAAACTCCCTTATTAAGAAGCAAGGATTATTCGAGGTAATGTTACATTCCATTTGTTTGAGTCTTCACTGAGCGATGCATGTGGTCAGGGCTTCTCTGGGAGCAGTGAGGCGTACCGCAGTCTCCAGAAGTTGCTGTGATTGGCAAATCAGGACATCTATCTGGGGGTGGGTGTAGCGATGAAGATTATTCCCAGGGACCCCTCACAGAACTGAGGGCCCCCTGTGTCTCTGTGGGTATCCTTGGTGATGCCAGGAAGGAAAGATGAACCAACAAGGGGAGAAGCGCAGGGACAGTTGCTCTGGGGGCCGGGTGCTGCGTCCCCCACCATGCATGGTCCTTGCAAAGAACAACCAAGAAGGTCTTGGGGCTTGTGAGTACCAGGGACAGCGCCTCCTTCCCGGCAGGGGCCCAGTTAGAGGACTGCTTTGTTCCAATGCCGGGGCCCTGTTCTGAGGCTCTAGTCAGGACAACACAGCCCGTCCCATGACACCTTCCTCTGCCCCAACTGTCTGCAACTTTAAAATTGCCAGAAATTTCACTGTTTTAAAGCAGATAGTCTCGCGGCATACGTTATTTAACAGTAGATGAAAATGAATGGCACGTGCGGCTTTGGAGCACCGTGCCTGTAGGTCAGAGGAATACAAATTAGAGGGCGTCTTGACTAAATACATGTATATATTTACAACATCCCGCAGAAGCAAGAAAAGCCAAAGTTTGTCCTCTGCGTGACTTTTTCCGAAAACGGTGACACCATCACTGGAGACTCGAGTGGCAACATCTTGGTGTGGGGAAAAGGTAACACAGACTTGTCCCCAGAGCAAAAGATGGGGGGCGAATATTATACAAGGCTAAACACAACTTCTCTAAGAGCCGTCTGTGAACGGAGTTAACAGACTTACAGCTAAACCCCAAGTTTAATAAGTGCCTACAAATATGGGTGCGTGTGTAACCTGAAACCTTAAAACTAGAACAGAGGAAAACAATAGCAAGAATTGTGCACTTTCTATCATTGCAGAAGGCTCTTTAAGCCTAAAATATTTTGATGGGATAGCTTTAATAAGAGTTCTATTAACCAATTATAACGGCGAAGGTGTCAGTGACTACTTAGCTATAAGACACTTAAATAACTTCCCTGGTTCCCGCGGCTTCTGGCAGATAGTTATTGAGAACTAATTGTGTGCGAGACGGCACGTTAGCCACTGAGCACACGGATGATCGCAAGGCCGTGGCGTCAGGGAGCCCACAGCCGCGTAAGGAGGATTCGTTACTCAGAAAACACCCATCTGGTCAAGTTCAACGAGCGTTTGCAGCAGGAAGAAAGGGAAACCACACCATCCCTGTCCTCAGAGGGCTTAGAGTTTGGGTTGGGGTGAAGGCAGAAACAGACTCCGGATGTGACTTCAGGGTAACGTGGTGACTTCCCTAGTGTCCCCACTACTGTGGGGGCAAGTGCTTCCCATGTCACCCCGTTTCACCCTTAGCAGGCTCCGACAGGATAAGCAGGACACAAAGGGGAAACTGAGGTGTAGGACAGTGAAGCCACTTGTCGAGGATGTGAACCCAAGCCCCCGTTCTTCCCTGTGCACAGTCTCGCCACGCTCCCTCCTTCCTCGGCTTTCCAGGAGCGTGTCCTCCTGGATCATGACATAGCGTAGAGCGTGCTTATCTGCTGCTGCACAAGCTTCTAGAAATTGCGTCCCTTGTAGATGCACACTGCAGAGATGTCCTAACCGACAAGATGCCACTTTAAAACCAAAGAGAAATGGGAGGGACGGAGGCGACCTCTTGGATAACGTCCTGAGGATGGTTTCCTTGGTGTGTTTAGGTACGAATCGGATAAGCTACGCTGTTCAAGGGGCCCACGAGGGGGGCATTTTTGCACTTTGTATGTTACGGGACGGCACGCTGGTGTCAGGAGGAGGGAAGGACCGCAAGCTCATTTCCTGGAACGGAAACTATCAGAAACTTCGTAAAACTGAGGTAAGGTAGAGCAAGCAGCGTTATCGAAATTATTTTTTTTTTTTTTTCAAAATTCAATTCGAACCTCCCGAAACTGGTACACTAACCAGTTTCCTTGTTAGTTTGAACTCTTCGTCTTGCTGTTTCAAAAAATGGTTTAGATAAAACTTTATTAAAAAGAAACATTTTGGGGCACCTGGGTGGCTCAGTCAGTTAAGCGTCTGCCCATATCAGGCTCCCTGCTCGGTGGGGGCCTGCTTCTCCCTCTCCAGCTCCTCTGTGCTTGTGTTCCCTCTCTCCCTCTCTCTGTCATGAATGAACGAAATCTTAAAAAAATAATAATAATAAAATAAAAGCTTTTATTAAAATCATTGGAAGCAGTTTAAGTGTAACTACTAAAATGGAATTAAGTTTGTAAAATTTTAGGTTGTAATATATTGCCCATTTAGAATATTTTTGTAAGAGAACAGTCTTACCTTTCCAAGGGAATATTATCCACATTTTTATTTTTCATTCAAATCTTTCTTCTCGGGGTGCCTGGGTGGCTCAGTCCATTGAGCATCTGCCTTCGGCTCAAATCATGATCTCCTGGTCCTGGGATCCAGCCCCATGTTGGGCTCCCTGCTCAGCGGGGAGTCTGCTTCTTTCTCCCTCTCTGCCCCTTCCCCTGCTCATCTCCCCCCTCCTCAAACAAATGAATAAAATCTTTTCAATTTAAAAAAAAAATCTTTCACCTTTTTCCACTTTAATTTCCAGGTGTGACTCTGGAGACATCACTACCTGGAACTAACATTTACTGAGTATTTACCTTGTTCGTGGCTGAGTGCCAACATATTCTCTAAAGCTCTCTCTCCTTTCACTGTCGATTTTACCACCTTATTACCCTGCACACCAGTAGGAACCACAGGAAAGAAGTTTAATCTGCCTCGTACACACTCACTGGACCCCCTCCCCCAGGCCCTGGGGACCTAGGAGCAGGCACATATCAGGGCAGGCATCGGTGCGAAGCTGAGGGTCCCTATCCATAGCGTCCAGTGGACACGTTATAGACCTTCTCCAGCCTCTGAGTGGGTGTGTACAACACTCACAACACATCACATTACATCCTGTAACCCGTTCTATCAGAGGGCAGCGTGGCCCACTGCTTTGGCAGTATTGATACGGTTCTATTGATTATTGCTGTTAATAAAGGAAGGCCTCTGGGTGAGCTTTGGAAATCGCCGCCGCGTTCATGGAGATTTTCATCGTGATGCCATTCTCTATCCTAAGATTTTTTTTTTTAATTTTTTATTTTTGATAAACATATATTTTTATCCCCAGGGGTACAGGTCTGTGAATCACCAGGTTTACACACTTCACAGCACTCACCAAATCACATACCCTCCCCAATGTCCATAATCCCACCCCCTTCTCCCAAACCCCCTCCCCCCGGCAACCCTCAGTTTGTTTTGTGAAATTAAGAGTCACTTATGGTTTGTCTCCCTCCCAATCCCATCTTGTTTCATTTTCTATCCTAAGATTTGACCAGCATTTCACTGAATGGGCTCCTATGTTAAAAAGATTTTATTTATTTATTTGACAGAGAACATAAGCAGATAGAACAGCAGGTAGGGGGAAAGGGAGAAGCAGGCTCTCCATGAAGGAGAGAGCCCGATGTGGGACTCGATCCCGGGAACCTGGGATCATGACCTGAGCTGAAGGCAGACGCCCAACCGACTGAGCCACCCAAGCGCCCTGGGCTCCTGTGTTAAATCGTAACTGCAACAGAAGCCTCAAAGCGTCATCCAGTTTCTAGAAGATTCTCATCATTTTTTTTAGCATCCATGCCTTCCTCTTCCTTAGCATGGATTATCGTCACCTTTTCCCAAATGTGTGCCATCTGCGCTGGAGATGGAAGGTTTGTGAGAGAGCAGGCGGTGTCTTTCCTTTCCAGAACTGGGGTGCCCAGAGTCCCCCAGCAGGGTCTCTACATTTGTTCCTTTATAAAGTGCGAGAACCTCTGTTTATTTCATCATGCAGCAAATTAATCTTGGCAGGCATATTTTGAAATTGTTTGTCTTAAAATTTAGGTAATTCCATACGTTTACCGACATGAACAGTGGATTTCAGAACTAAGTCATACGGAGTTGCCAAAGAATTTACCATTTTAAGTTACAGTAAATTTTAGGAACTCTTTTTTTTTTTTTTAAGATTTTATTTATTTGACAGAGATCACAAGTAGACGGAGAAGCAGGGGGGGGGGGGGGGGGAGCAGGCTCCCTGCCGAGCAGAGAGCCCGATGTGGGGCCCAATCTCAGGACCCCGAGACCATGACCTGAGCCAAAGGCAGAGGCTTAACCCACTGAGCCCCCCAGGCACCCCAGGAACTCTTCTTACGGCTTATTATTCTGTTCTCTACTTTCCAAATTGTACCTGCTACTGCTATCCAAAGCCACGAAGAAAAGAGTTGTTTCTAATTTTTTACTGCAACCAAGAAAAAGATACTTCATTTTTCACTGTTTTTGTTTAACAACCTTACTCTTACCGATTCTTTTACACTTACATACATGTTTGGAGTTTAAATGTCCAATGTGGGGTTTTGATTGTTCACTCAACAAGTCCCAGCTCAGGACCTTGCTCTCTCTCCATGTTATGTGTGCGTGTGTGCACATGTGCGTGTGCATATGTGCACGTGTGTATGTGGGAGGGGGGAGGGAGGGGCTGTCATCATGATATATAAACACACACTTGGAATGGTGGAGCTAATATTTAAGGACATTTTCGATGTTTTCTTCTCAATGCAGATTCCAGAACAGTTTGGCCCGATCCGGACAGTGACCGAGGGGAAGGGCGACGTGATCTTGATAGGCACAACTAGAAACTTCGTTCTGCAGGGCACTCTGTCAGGGGACTTCACACCCATCACTCAGGTGCGCTCCCGCCCAGCCGGCCCAGCGCGGCCTTCACCGGCTGCGGAATCAGAGGCTCAGAGAGCATGAGAGAGGCTTGCACACATGGGATGATCCCTTTGTCTTCTAGCAGCGAAGCCTTCCTTGGCATCAGTTTCAGCTGCTGTCCTGGCTTAGGTCGGGTGGGAAGGGAAACTGGGGAGGGCAGCCGAAGGCGTGCAGATGCCACGGGCCCCGCCCCCAAGTCTCCCCGAGTGTTTCAGAGAGCTTCCTCTGTCTTGGTCCTTTGCAGGGTCACACCGATGAGCTCTGGGGACTGGCCATCCACGCCTCCAAACCTCAGTTTCTGACCTGCGGGCATGACAGGCACGCCACTCTTTGGGACGCTGTTGGTCACCGGCCCGTCTGGGACAAAGTCATAGAGGTAGACATGCACGTTATGTAGCGTTTTTCTTATGAAAGTTCATCTGGAACACGTTTGTTTATGTTTTTGCATGCAATGGATAGAGATAGAAAATTGTCCCAAAGTAAATGTCACCCAGTTCACTCCGTTTGGCCGACATTGGTTTAAACATGGCCTCAAGTGGTCCCCTCCGTGTCATCCTGAAGTTTGCTGGTGAGTTTTTCAACAGCAAGCTAGCCTTGCAGAGTTGGGGGGTTCCCCTGAGTGCAGAGTTCCTTCACCAGCTTCCGTGCTCAGAAGCCTGTTGTGAGCCCATGCCCCGCCTACAGCGCACCTTTGCAAGGAGAATTTACGCATCCAATGTAATTATCTCTACGATTGGAGTTTGACCCTCAGGCTTTAGACTTCCAGTGGGCTTCGCTGGAATCCTCACAGAAGGAACTCAGATTACGTATTAGAGCGCAGGGATGTCCTTGTCCTGCCCACGTGGAGCCAGCAGCGGGACAGTTACTGAGCGCCGGGCACTGGGCATGCAGGAGCTGGAGCCTGCACCCGCGAGGGAGCCAGGTGACCAGGTTGGAAGCCAAGGCTTAGCCAAGTCCACTGGCTGGCCGTGGCCGCTAGGTCAGCAAGTGACAGAGCCAGCGCTTACACGCAGCTCAGTCTGATTGCCTGACCCCGGTCTTCCCCTGCGTGGAACAGACTGTGAAGCACCGTATGTCCGTGTAGCCCGTGTCCTTGCTGACGTGTCCCGCCCTCTGCAGCCCCCACTCCTCCTCGCAGCCCCCACCGAGGGCCCGGCACTCCCCAGCATGCCACATCTGCATTTCAGCCTTTTACCCCCTGGCCCCTTGCCCCCGAGAAGGTCACCGAGGGCCTAGAGCTGGCTGCCACTGGTGGAGCTGAGCACTGAAGTGACAGAACCCGAACCCCTCAGACGGAAGACTGGGTCGGACCAGGTGGCAGGATGGGCTGAAGGAAGCGGTGTCCCGTGTTGGACCTGTCCCCCTGGGGGTTGGGGGAACAGATGGGGGGGCACGGGGGGGGGGGGGGGTGACCTCCCCTGCTGCTCTTCGGCCGCAGCCCCCCTGAAAGCAATCCCAGAGGCTCCATCCCCCTCCTGCTCCCCTGACCAGTCACCCCTCAGCCCGACAGAAGGGAAGGGGCTCAGAACCAGGCGCCAGAAAGATCTCTGGTTAAGTCCTCGCTCCTTAACCCACTGCCATGTGGCTTTGGACGAGAACCTCCCTGTGCCTCAGTGTCCTCAATGGGGAAATGTAAGGAGCCTGAGAGAATTAATGACACAGCAAAGCTCCAAGCGGAGGTGGCTCTCTCTCTATCTCGGGGTGGCCCTGAGCTTGATTGCAGCTCCCACCGGAAGAACGCATTGCCCAGAGCAGAGTCAGTACCTGCCGTCTCGTTTTCCAGTTGACGCGGTCACGTCTCGATGCCCGTCTCTTTCCATTCCCACGGGTGCTGCTTTCTCCGTCTCCCTGTCACCAGTCCCTCTCGCTTGGGTCCATTCGAAGCCCTTCCGCCAAGGGACCTTCTATCTAAAGCAGACTCAATGATGTCACACTTTTCAAAGATTCTACTGTTTTTAAGTCCTCTCTACACCCAGTGTGGGGCTGGAACTCAACACGGAGATCAGGAGTCACACGCTCTACCGCCTGAGCCAGCCAGGCACCCCAGTCATGTCACACTCTCTACGGAAAGAAAACAGTCAGTGTCACCATGCTCTTGTTTCCCCGTGATCTCAGCCCTGACCGTGGAGGCACAGCCTTCCTTAGTGACATCCACACACCTTCCATCCCACCGGGACATCCCAGCTTGGGATGCCCTTTCTACCCATCATTCCTCAAATACGCCCCACACTGGGTCGCTTCGGCCTCTTGGGTCACACTCTCATCCCCGTAGCATCTGATCCCAGAAAATACTGATCGGGGTGTCCACTTCCTCTTTCACCAGCCCGATCCCTCCTGGACCGGAAGCTCCAGTTCCAAGGGTCTCAGCACCAGGAAGCATCTGCCCAGTCTCCCAGTCGAGCTTCCTCTAACTCTCCCTCTCCTGTGACTTGACAACTTGCTTCTTCCTCTGTCACCGGTTCCATCCCACCTTGTGCCAGAGTTAGTGACGGACACGTTAGGGACACTGGATCCAAACCTGAATGTGCTTCCTGGCTCAAGACCCTTGCGGGCCTGCCGAGTGTGCAGCATGAGCCCCAGGGGGCTCTGATCCACTACTGGCATCGGGCTCGGCGGTCCTGTTCCAGGGCCATCAGGCACACCATGGGGGTCAACCCAAGGGGCTGCCAGGACTGGGAGAAAGAGCATTTATGTTTGGTCTGTCTTCTGATTCCTGTAGGCATGAAAAGATAATTCAGACAGAAAGAGGAAAACCTCTAAAGGGACCCATACCTAGTGTGACGGACACGTGACCTTCACCAGAGTAGAACATTTTCCTCTCTTGGGAGCTCAGAGAGCCTTGTTGTTTCAGTGGGGCCACAAAGCCCCTTTGGAACAGCCGTGCATGTGTGTTTTCTGCGGTAGTGCTGTGTCTGGCCATCAATTTACACTTCCTTTACAATGTTTTAGGATCCAGCTCAGTCTTCTGGTTTTCATCCTTCAGGGTCTGTGCTTGCGGTGGGAACACTGACTGGCAGGTAAGTCCGTGTCGCCAGGGCTCCGCTTTGGGTCTGTGGTCCCCCAGGGTCAGGCGCAGGGTGGCTACCCCGTCCAGCTTCTAGCCACCGCCTGAGAATTAAGCCAGAACGCAAAACTAACAGGGAAGACGGTGACCTTCGCATTCAGGACAGGCCGGGGGAGGAGGTCTCCGATGAAAGCGCTGGACCTTCCTGCCCATGCACAGACACACATGTACACGCACACGTGCACACACACACGCACACACAGACATGCTTGCCTACAGTTCCAGGGGATTTGTGGAGCTCCCCAAGCCCTGATCTGCAGGCTGTGGGAGGAGCCTCAGCTTTGGAATTGGGCGAGAAAGCATTTCAAAGCCCCAAGAATTTAAAAATGCTTTTCTTGCTGCCCTTTCGAAATTCTAGAAACTGCCCAGATCCCGAGCCTCGCGCTCAGATTCTGCCAACGTGTATTTACCAAGAGTCTCCAAGAGGCCAGCCAGTAGGCCTGCACTTGACTCCCGGCTCCACCACTCAGCAGCTGTGTGTCAGGGCCAGCCAGACAACCTCTCTGAGTAGTTTCACATCATAAACCGTGACAGTATTACCTGCCTAGACACGTGGCCCTGGCAGTCGGAGGAGGTGGCGTAGGGGTTGTTCTCTGGGGTGTTGGTGGCTCTGATGCTCAATGTTTCGTACATTTTGATTACACTTTCATATCGTTTGTCATGGTACATATATGCTTGTTGAGGTTTAATTCAGATAGTTTGAGTGATTTCCTCCCACCCTTTCTCTCTAGAAAGCAAACCATTTAGACTCTGTTGGGAGGACTATGGAGTGTGTATGAGGGAAGAGGAACCATTTATAAGTCACAGGTCACAGCATCTTAAGAGCAGGGCACCTCATAGCCAACAGAATTCTTCACAAAAATGTTTTGCCGCGTGTGCATTTGTGTGCGACACCCACACATTCATACACACACACATACACACACACACCCTCCTTTTAACTCTCCCGGGGACGGTGGAAGCTTCAGACTCCACGGGCTCTGATGAGTGGCTGACAGCCAGTGATCACTAGAGCCACGTGCTGACTGTAAGCGGTGGGACAGGGCCTGGGAGCTGCACCAGGATGCCCAGAATCACAGACAAGGTCCCGTGGGTGGGAGAAAGGGCACATGGACTCTAGTGCTTCCCGCCGTGTCTGCCTCCCACATTCTGGTCCTCGCGCCAGCCTTGGCTCTGGATGGGGCCGTTCACGGGGCTCTGGAGCATAGCCCATCAGCCCCAGCCCCTGCACTTATGTTCTGGCCTCTGTTCATGGTCAACAGCACGTTAAAGGTAAATGGTTATTGAAGACACAAGTCGAGAAGCGAAATCCAAATTTCGAGGGTCAGCCCGTCCCCTGAACTAGGAAACAGAGAAACTCGCACTGCTCTCTGGCCGAGCCCGTGGAGGGTCCCCTGTCTGGGGTCCCCTGGGTCTGAAGCTGCCACAACAGGGCACCCACAGTCCTTTCCATCCCTGGAAACACTGGAGTCCGTGACTGTCACCACCGAGAACACACAGGCCGGAGATTACATGCACCGAGTACCGAGTCCTTGTTGGCAGATAGAAAGCACATCTGTATCCCTTAGGGTTTGCTTCAACACTGTGCCTCCACGGTGGACTTGGCCCTTATCCTCATTTTGTAATCAAGGACGTGGAGCCCAGACCAGGTCCGTGGCCGCCCTTCTGCCACCCTCCACCCAGGCTTTCCCTGGGCTGTTGCTGCCAGCATCACTCCCGGGAGGCCAGACACCCCAAGGCTGGCCCAGCCCAGCCCCTGGGACCCACCCTGCTGCTCTGGGGCCAGATGTCTGGGGAAACCCGTGCAGGGGCCCCTTTACTGCCTCCCCTGGCGGGGGGGCCTAGCCTCCGGGCTTTCTGTCCTTTGAGATACACATGACAAAACTCAAGCCCTGAGGTCCCTGTCACCACATCATTTCAAAGGAAAGCCAGCGTGCTGCTTTTCTTTAGGAAATGCTTATCTGAAGGAACTTTGCCTGAAAGAAAAGCCGAGAATAAGCGTTCTTGTTAAGCCAACAGAGTATTTATGAAGCCCCAAGAGGAATGGTTTTTAACATTACTGTCAAGTGTACTAGTCTTCCTTTATCTTCTCACCAAACAACTTACTGTGCTTTTTCTCGTGTTCCAACAGGTGGTTTGTGTTCGACACGGAAACAAAAGATCTGGTCACCGTTCACACGGACGGAAACGAACAGCTGTCCGTCATGCGTTACTCCCCAGGTGAGAGCTGCAGTCCGCTGGCCATACAGTTAGGAAATCCTGCATGGATGTCTTTAACAATTTTTTTTTTAAGATTTTATTTATTTATTTGACAGACAGAGATCACAAGTAGGCAGAGAGGCAGGCAGAGAGAGAGAGAGGGAAGCAGGCTCCCTGCCGAGCAGAGAGCCCGATGCGGGACTCGATCCCAGGACCCTGAGATCATGACCTGAGCCAAAGGCAGCAGCTTAACCCACTGAGCCACCCAGGCGCCCCCTGCGTGGATGTCTTTAAAGGAAGAAATCTCGAAAGCCGCCTGAGCGGAGCTTAAACTGTCCTGCTTCTAACTGTCAAACGTAGACAAAATTAGACCGACTCGCGTACTGAGTCCGGGCGGTCACCACCCAGCTGCAGACAGGACCCACGCTTAGCCATTCTGGCTTCGCCGGAGCCCCTTCCAAGCAGTTCCCAGAACTTAGCCCTTCATCTGTTAATATGACCAAACAGATCTTGAAAAGATGAGGCCTCTTTATTTTTTAACACCTTTATTCAGGTGTAATTGACAGATTCTGAGTGAATTCAGGCCACCATACAGCCGTCACCACAAACCTTGCCATTGCCCCAAAACTTCCCTCCCTGCCCCCTAGCGATTAAGCTCTACTCCCACCCCTCAGCCTTAGGCAACCACTGATGTGCTGTCTGTTCTATAAATCTCCTTTTCCGGACATTCCCTATCAATGGAATCATATATTACAGAGATCTTCTACCTGGAATACTGGTTTTTGAGATTAATTTCGGTTGTTAAGCATGTGTCCGTACTCGATTCCTTTTGAAGTGCTAGAGAGGATTCCACTTTGTGGATATGCCTCATTATATGCTTATCCGTTCATCCGTCAGCGGCCGTGGGGGTGGTGTCTGGTTTCTAGTTAATAGGAAGAGTGCCCCTGGGAGCACTCCCTGTAGGTCTCCTTGTGGTTTGTTTTCATTTCTCGAGGGTGAATTCCTAGGCAAAGGACTGGTGGATGGCATGGTAAATCTGTCCAACATTTTATGAAACGGTGCCCAACGGCTTGCCGGAGAGTCTACAAGGTCTCGGGTTCCCACCAGCAACGTGTGGGGATTCGGGTTTTTCTCTGCATTTCCACAACACCCGTTATTACCTGCCTCTTTCACGACGACCCTTCTGGTAGGGGTGGAGTAGTATCCCGCGCGGTTTTAACTTGGCTCCCAAACTCGGAAACGCTGGGAATGTTCGCCTGTGCCTGTCAATCCCGCCCGTACCTTTGGTGAAATACCTTTTCAGGTATTCTGCCTGTTTTCTACTCAGGTTGTCTTACTCTTGAGTTGTAAGAGCGCTTTCTAGGGTCCGTGTCTACGTTTCAGCTCTGCCACTTGCACGTTTCCTCCCAGGTGTGCCTTGTCTTCCCGTCTTCTTAATGGGGTCTTCGGGAGCAAACGCTTTCCATTCTGATCAAGCCCAGTTTCTCAGGCTTTTCTTGGAGGGATCACGCTTTTCGTGTCGCGCCCAAGTCCTGGAGGTTTCCCCTTGGCTTTCTTTCAGAAAGGTGATTGTTGGGGCGCCTGGGTGGCTCCGTCCGTTAAGCATCGGACCCCTGGTTTAGGCTCAGGTCATGATCTCAGGGTCGTGGGATCCAGCCCCGGGCCGGGCTCCACGCTGGGTGTGGAGCCTGCTCCAGATTCTCTCGCCCCCTGTCCCTCGGCCCCTTCCCCTCCTTTGTCTCTCAGAGTATTTCCCTTCGCGCAGTTTCAGTCACATGCCATAGACTTTGATAGATGTGCTTCCACGTCCTTTCCGTTCAAAGCACTTCCTAGCTTCCCTAATGATTCCTTCTTGGGCCTGCGGGTTCTTGAGATGTGTGCTGATGAGTCCCGAACGTTGGGGGATTGCCCATGTCCCCTCCTGTCGCGGCTGGAGCATACCTTGTGTGGCTCTAATCAGGCTTGCCTCATGGAGACTTGTTCTCACGGCCCGACACTGGTCGTCCCGGACCGTGTCCCAGGCGCACTTGAGGAGACTGTGCGTCGTGCCCTCCTGGGGGCAGTGCCCTCTACGGGTCGGTGGGACTCGCTGGCGGCCAGCGCCAGGCTGACCCATGTGTCGCTGCGGTCGTCCTGTCCGGTCGACTGCTGCGGCCGTGGCCGAGAGGGAAGGCTCGCCGTCTCCCGCTGACGCCGTGGGACCTGTCAGTTCTCTTCCCCGCCCTCTGTTTGGCTTCACACGTTTTGGGCGTAGGACAGGCCAGAGCCGCACCCCACACCGCCAGCCAGGGAGGCTCGCATCCTGCGCCCGCGGCCGTGCGCGCAGGGCGTGTCCGGAGTTCAGGCCGTTTCCGGGTCGGCCTGGCTCCTACTTCCGCTGGCGCGGCGGCGTCTTCCCCGGGCATGCGCACAACCGCGCCGTGGCCGCGAGCTCCGGGCTTCTCTCCTGGCTGCCCCACGCAGGCACGTACACGCATGCGCGCGGCCTCCCGCCGCCGCAATGGACTCACTCCAGCGCGAGCCATGAGTGCAGCCTGGAGATGGTCACTTCTGTCCACAGTGCTGCAGGGCAGAGGCCTCGCCCAGAGCTCTGTAGGGAGTGAGCCGCCTGACCACGGAAACAAAGCCGCTGGTGCTCAGGGCCCTGCCCGGCCAGAACCTCGGAGCCCCCCAGCCGGTGGGCGGGGTGAGCACCGCCCCAGGCACGCGCCCCAGGGACTCATGCTCTCCTTCCCCCCAGGTTCAGCAGCTTTTTTTTTTTTTTAAGATTTTATTTATTTATTTGACAGAGATCATAAGTAGGCAGAGAGGCAGGCAGAGAGAGGGGGAAGCAGGCGCCCTGCTGAGCAGAGAGCCCGATGCGGGACTCGATCCCAGGACCCTGAGATCATGACCTGAGCTGAAGGCAGAGGCTTAACCCACTGAGCCACCCAGGCACCCCCAGCAGCTTTTTAAGCATAAACACTTCTCGGATGGATTTATGCCTTTGATCATTTCCAGAGTACGGAAATGGTTATTTTGGTCGGTTTTGTACGTCTTTATAATCGCTTTATGGGGAGAGGATTTGCCAGGCTTCTCCCTGGGCCACAGCTGGAAGCCCTGCCTACTTATTTTTAACATAGCCACAGTGTCACTGTCACCTGCTCAGCTCAAATAGCATTAACTTCTTAATATCATCAAGTATTCGAATAGTCAGTATTCAAATTTTCACTTGACTTCTTAACAGTTTAAATTGGGATCCAAGAAAGTCTCATACATAGTAACTGCCTGGGATGTCTCTGAAGTCCTTTATTATTTTTTTTTTTTTGAAATATTTTATTTATTTGTTTAAAAGGGAGATAGTGAGAGAGGAACTACAAGCAGGAGAAGCGGGCGAAGGAGAAGCAGGCTCCCACTGAGCAGAGAGCCTCATGCAGGCTTGGATCCCAGGACCCTGAGATCATGACCTGAGCCGAAGCAGACGCTTAACGGGCTGAGGCACCCAGGCGCCCCTGAAGTCCCTTTTAATCCACAGTTCCTCCTGCTTGTCCTCTCTCTCCCTCCTCCACCCCCTCCCCCCTCTCATGTGTACAATGTTCACTTGAAGGAATGGGCTCATTTTTCCTGTAGTTGTTTTCTCCACTCTGGATTTTGCTGAGTGTGTCCCCATGGTGTTCCTCTGTCCCTTGGACTTCCTCTGATGTGATGTTTGCTTCTAGAGCTAGATTCCATCTAGGTTCTGCTTGTATTACTGTCTTCCAGCTACCAGAGAGTCACATCTTCTCTCACTTTGTGTGATCTTAAGAGCTGTTGGTGCCCAATCTCCAAATCCACACAGGGCTACAAATGAGTGGTTTGGCGATGTTAGATATTCTTCTTCACTTATTAGATATAACAGTTCCATAAAGAAAAACTGCTGATCATCTACTTTGTTATCCAGAAGCATGGCAGCATTCGTTAAGGAAAGTCAAGTTAAATGCCTGATTTCTTTTTTTTTTTTTTTTTTTAGTTTTATTTATTTGAGAGAGAGAGTGTGTGCAAGCAGCAGGGAGGGGCAGAGGGAGAGGGAGAGACAGTCTTAAGCAGACTGTGTGCTGAGCATGGAGCCTGACGCAGGGCATGATCTCACAACCCTGAGATCACAACCCAAGTGGAAACCAAGTGTTGGACGCTTAACTACCTGAGCCACCCAGGTGCCCCTGCTTGGTGGCTTTTACTTTATTTACCAATTTCCAAAATAATGAATTTGTTCTCTGTACCCCTTAACAATGATGAATCAGTGGTGGTGGGTTGGATGCCATTGTGAACTGAAGTATATTTGTTCTCTTTCCGTCTGGGATAGTTATCACAGGTGGAGCTGTTTACTCATCATGGGCCAGTGGAAGCCTGAGTCCTTCTGACAGTGTGGGTGCCAGGAGGGCTCATGGCTGCTGGGCAGGCGCTTGCTTCTAGGCCTTGTCATTGGATGCTTGTGTTTTAGGAAATGCTATTTTTCTGTGATATGCAGGATATTCAGCTACACAAACATTCTCAGAAATAGCAGTTTTGTCCTTGGACATGCTTGGCCAAGACTGAGCTTCTACTGCTTTGTAGGAATTCTCTATTTTATAGGCTGAACGGTCATCCTCTCTATGTCATGGCAGAGCTGTGTTCTTAATCTCCTCTTGTATCATTAGAAAAGGAGCACCCCTTCCAGATGTGTTTTCCTGGTGCCTGAGCAAAGTTCACACTTGTCACCCTAAACAGACAACCCCCCCCGCCTCAGGCACCTTGGAACCTTTTCTCCAATGTTGAGAAGATGTTTACTCAGCTCAGAATGCTTTTCATTCTTGATGTTTTAAGTATCATATTTTACTGTTAATTCTGGCAAATATTTCGCATTCTTCTATGCGTATTACATGTTTGTCATCATTTTCTGGTTATTTGAATCTTCTTGAAATGCAAGAAGCCCTTGTCTGCACTCTCTTTCCTAGGAAGCCCTCAGATCTCTACCAGCTCCTGTGGACATGAGCGGAGATCTTTGGGGAGTATATTTGCATTTCTTGTCAGTTATCTTGGCCATCCCCTGGAGCAGGGAGCCCAATGTGGGGCTCAATCCCAGGACCCTGGAATCATGACCCAAGCTGAAGGCAGCCGCTTAACCAACTGAGCCACCCAGGTGCCCCATGGAGCTTTTCTTCATTAACCAGGGGACCCTTTTCTCAAAGAGGCTTTTGTACACCATGTTCATGGCACTGTTATTCTATGAGAACTATTCTAAGTGGTAGAAGCAACCCTCGTGTCCATCAGTAGATGGATGGAGAAGCAAAATGTGGTCTAGCCATTCAACAGAATAGTATTCAGCCTTGAAAAGGAAGGAAATTGTACAACATGCTGTAACAGGTGACTCTCAAGAACGTTACGCTGAGTGAAATAAGGCAGACACAAAAAGACAAATTGTATAATCCCACTTACAGGAGGTACCTAGAATAGTTGAAACCCTAGAGCTGGAACAGCTAAAATTATAACAGATGGCTCCACTATGAAAGAAAGTTAACAGATGATATGGTAGTTCTTACCTTGAGGTCATTTTAGAAGTGTACAAGCCAGCATGCCGACATATCGCGTGGCAGGCATTCAGCCGTGCTTTGCCCTTAATCTATGTCACAGGGGCAGCAGAATCAGCAACAAAGTCCTCCAGGCTCTGGAGTCAGACTGCCTGGGTTCAAATCCCAGCTTCCGTAAGCCTCTGTGACCCTGGGCAAATTACTTTACCACTTTTTGCCTCAGTTTTCTCTCCTGTAAAATGGGCATAATATCTGCCTGTCTTCAGGGTTTATGAGGATGAAATACATGAATACAGGAAGAATATAGGAAGAGTTTAGGATGGTACCTAGTGGACACTACATAAATGTGAACTGTTGTAATTTGATAATAATTATCATTAGCCTTTAGTGTCTATCATCATCAGTATTGTCAGGGCCCTGTCAGTTGGAGGACTCAAGGGTGGATGGTTTCCCATGCCGCTCTGCGGCCTTCTTGAGAACCATCCCCACAGATGGTCTCCCCCTCCGGCCTCCGCTGTCCTTGGCCTGTTTACCCCTATTCCATCAGGATTCCCACCTGGGACAGGCTGACTTGGTCTTGCCAACACCCTTATTTTGACCTGGCCCCGGCTAGGACTTCCTGAAACAACGTTTCCTGATGGTTTGTTTCCTGTAGGACTCCCTACCTTGCAGAAGGAAAATCTGATGACAGTGTTCGGGGGGGAGAACCTTTCTTAAAGACTTACGATGGCCAGTGACCCCCAGGACCTTTCCAGATGCTGTTCAGGGAATCCTCTGAATCGCTATGAGACGGAACCATTGCCGTGCCCTGTGGATGGAGGCGCTGGTGTTTGGTGTGAGAAGGGACGCATCGCAGTCCCCAGCCGGTGCACAGAGACCCTGCTCCTCTGGGTTCATTCCAGACCCTGGTGGCCACCCCACACATGGTTCCCGTCTCCTTCTTTCTGCTTCCTGGCCTCAGGAAAGTCTGACCTTCTCTGGATTAGGCTCTTGGGCCTTGTTTCCTTCCCAACATATCCTGCATCGCCCCTCTGTGCCTTCACACTTGGCAGCTCCTCTGCCGGCTACGAAGGTGGGCTCTGCTTTTATGCTACATTGAGCTCCTTCCCTGTGTTTCCACACAAGCACCGAAGCCCCATTCCTTAGGCTTTCCTGAAAAACCAGGAACCCCAGGCGAAAATGGTAACTGATGGCCTATTTGGAAGAGAGGGGGACAGGGTCTTCCAGGCAGGGCAGGGGTGTGGGAGGGAGGACAGAGCGTGCAGAGATGAGGTAGGAGGGGTCCTCCAGGCAGGGCAGGGCAGTGTGTGCAGAGGTGCGGTGGGAGGGGCCTTCCAGGCAGGGCAGCGTGGTGGAGGGAGGAGGGTATGTGCAGAGGCCTGAGAGCCTGAAGCTCAGTGAGGAGCGAGGTGGCCCCTTCCTGGAGGCTCTTCTCGGCCCATCCCTGAGGGAACGAGTGTTGGTCCTTCCCTGTGGGAGTGGCAGGGACGGAGCTGCTAAGGGGAGAGATCTGGTCAGGAGTGGATTTCTTTCTTTCTTTTTTTTTTTTTCTTTAAGAATTTTATGTATTCGACAGACAGAGATCACAAGTAGGCAGAGAAGCATGCAGAGACAGCGGGGGCAGGGGAGAGGGAATCGATGCGGGGCTCGATCCCAGAACCCTGGGATCATGACCAGACCTGAGCCACCCAGGCACCCCCAGGAGTGGACTTCTAAAAGACAGCTTTGGAAGTGGTATAGGACTCCCCGAAAAGCAAACTTTTCTCTTTAAGTCCCTGATTTGGCTATTTTTTTCTAGGTCTGTGATGTCACTAGCATTACTTCTTGTCATTGATAAGTGTTTGTATTTAAAATAAACATCAGGGGCGCCTGAGTGGCTCAGTGGGTTAAAGCCTCTGCCTTCGGCTCGGGTCATGATCTCAGGGTCCTGGGATCGAGTTGGGCTCTCTGCTCAGCGGGGAGCCTGCTTCCCCCTCCCTCTCTGCCTGCCTCTCTGCCTACTTGTGATCTCTGTCTGTGTCAAATAAACAAATAAAATCTTTTTTAAAAAATCAACGTCATTGCGTATTTCTGCAGACGGGACCTTCTTAGCCATCGGCTCGCATGACAACTGCATCTACATCTACGGGGTCAGCGACAATGGGAGGAAGTACACGCGGGTTGGCAAGTGCTCGGTAGGCGCTCTTCTCATTCTCGCGGGGATGTGTGTGGTCACCACGTGTCTGCCATGCCAGGAATTTACAAGGCACATGAAACACATCCTGCTCTTCCCTCCCAGGGTCATTCCAGCTTCATTACCCACCTGGACTGGTCTGTGAACTCACAATTCCTCGTGTCAAATTCTGGAGACTATGAAATCCTTTACTGTGAGTACACCCCAGGGCCTGTCTGGGTTTGGATCACATAGAACATTCACTCCGAGACCAAAACGGGGTCTCCTGCAAAACCCCACTTCCCATACTGCCTCGGCCTGTGCCGTCGCCTCCAGGCCTCCGTTGCCTTTTCTATAACGCAGGGGAGTTGGGAAGGGCCACCTCTAAGAGCCTGCACACCACTGAGATCCTTAGGGGCCCAGGGTAGTGTGGGCCCCTCTGGAGCAGAAGATGCTGGGCTCCAAGGAGAGGGATGCCAAGTCCTGGAGGGAGACGCCCGAGGGGGGCAAGTGGGGCGGGAAAGAGTGGGTTGCGAAGGCGTCATCCCAAGCAGGCAGACACAGTGAAATCTCTCCTGCCTGGGGGGACAAGTCCCGGGGGCCCCTCCTGCTTCTCTCCCCACCCCTCCTGGCAGTGTCTGTGTCCAGGCAGGACCTGAGGACACCGAGGATGATAAGGCTGGCACTTCCGGAGCACAGGCCACACCCCATGCACTGGTCCTTACACGTGTGCCCGGCACCTGCTGTGTGCTGAGCTCTGGGCTAAGCACGGGGATCGTGGGGCAAAAGGAGGGTCTCGTGTGCAGCCTGCAGGATGGTACTAAAAACTTTATATACATTTTCTCTCATGATCCAAAGCTCTCCAGGCTTATCCCTTTTATAGACAGGAAATCTGGGCTCAGACACGAGGCCACAGCATCAAGAGCCAGTGCACAGGGAGGCAGCTGTCCACTTGCTGGGGAACCCAGACAGGTGGAACTGCTGGCTTGGAGGAAAGAGGGAAATAGCACATGCCAGGTGGTACCCGGTCTTCCCTCCCTGCCCTGTCCAAGGTGCTGCCTGACACAGGGCAGAATCAGGGGGAGAGACTTCAGAAATAGGCCATGAGTCTAGAGTCTTCTCAGACGGTCTTATACGCTATGAGTGAGAGCTCGTTTGAGGAACAACAAATCACCTGGGTATGACTGGTTTCCATAAGCTGCTACTCCTAACCCTGGGCTGCAGGGGTGTGTGTGTGTGTGTGTGTGTGTGTGTGTGTGTGTGTGTGTTGGGAGACAGCTGGGGGGCCTGAGTGACAGCCTGTGGCAGCTGTCCACTTGCTGGGGAACCCAGACAGGTGGAACTGCTGGCTTGGAGGAAAGAGGGAAATAGCACATGCCAGGTGGTACCCGGTCTTCCCTCCCTGCCCTGTCCAAGGTGCTGCCTGACACAGGGCAGAATCAGGGGGAGAGACTTCAGAAATAGGCCATGAGTCTAGAGTCTTCTCAGACGGGGAGGGGGAGCGGGGAAGGGAGACACTGACCAATTGGAGGCCAAGGTACCTGCGGATGGTCAAAGAGAAGCCAAACTGCAGGAAACAGCCCCAAAGAGGGAAATGGATGGGAGGTGGTACCCGGAGGCCCCAGGTGTGCACAATTGCGGCCGTGAGCCCAGCTCCCACGGGGCTGGGAAGCGGAAGGGGTCCCACTCCACAAGGCTCTGTCGCTGGCGGGACAGGGCTCTAAGGGCCAGCCTTGTCAGGGGAGGAAGGGGGGCTTGTGGCTCAGACATCACCAGACTTGGATCTGCTTGTTCCAGGGGTTCCCTCTGCTTGTAAGCAAGTCGTAAGTGTGGAAACTACAAGAGACATTGAGTGGGCTACTTACACCTGCACTTTGGGGTTCCATGTCTTTGGTAAGTTTTCTGAAGCTTCCATTCAGTTCAAAATAACGTGTATCCACTTTTAGAATATTTCTCTAATAGTTACAAGCTCTCATGGTCGCCGGTTTTGTCCAGCTGCTCTGTTGCCACATGAACCCTATAAGGACATGCTCCCTGCTGCTCCCAGGGGAAGAGCCAGGCGAGAACCAGAGAGAGGTTTAACCCTTATTGTATGAGTCCTGAGATAATATTCTAGAATCTTCTATGAGGTTGTGCCAGACTTCCTAGAAAGATAGGCCAGATGGCACTCAATCTATTTATCATTTGTTAGTTATATTTTTTTTGGTTCTTTAAATTTTTCACTTCCTGTAAAGTTGAGATTGGAATATATTTATAAATGGTGTAAAATAAACTACCACAGTGTAGCAGAATAAAAAAGAAAAGACAATATTTATAATCTCTTTATGTAAGACCATAAGTCAGTAAGGTGGTCAGAATTTCACAAATCTCTTTAGAGCTAGCATTTATCATTTTCTGGTATAAATGCTAGGAACTCCTGGCTTTAATCTAGATCTGTCAGTTGAGAAATGGAGGTACAGTCAGCTGTCTCAGATGCAAAGTTATTGGGACCAAAAGGGTCTCCCAGAGCAATGATCAGCAGACACTGCCTCCTCCCCTCGCCAGACTCCAGACCCATGGCAGGCAGATGCCACACCTGCCGGATGCCACCCGAGTAGCCACAGAGGGCAGATACCGAGAAACACCGAGGGCGCCTGGGTGGCTCAGTCTGTTGAGCGTCTTGATTTCAGCTCAGGTCATGATCTCAGGGCAGTGGATCGAGCCCTCCGAGCCCCCGTCCTCGGGCTCCATGCTCAGCAAGGACTCTGCTTGTCCCTCTCCCTCTGCTCCCTCCTCCACTATACACACACACTCTCTCTCATAAATAAAGAGAATCTTAAAAAAAAAAAAACACCTGAAAGGCACATACCGGGTTAAACTGTCCTTTGGAGAGACTCATATAGAGTTCCCCCAAAAAACCCAAAAGTTAGGAAACTGTAGGCTGACGACTGGTCAGCTTCCCCTCAGATGCTTTGGGAATAAAGGAAAGGCATTGTGTCCCAAGCCAGAGTTTCTGACATGCTCTGTGCTGTGGGGTCCAGAAGGAAGGGGCCCCCGAGAGTCATAGGAGCCCAGAGAGCCTGCCGTGGCTCTCGCCTGGGACCAGTGATCTGGGAGCGGCCACGACGGAGACGATCATGGGCAGGCTGGGAGCTGGCCCTGGCTTCGAGAGCCAGGGACTCCGGGCGATCTGATCTCTGTGGCAGCTCAGTGGCGGGCCCTGCGCAGCGTGCCCCGGTTTCTCTGGACTTCAGAGCTCTGTCTGTGGCCTTCATTTCAGGAGTGTGGCCGGAGGGCTCTGACGGAACCGACATCAACGCCGTGTGTCGGGCCCACGAGAGGAAGCTGCTGTCCACAGGCGATGACTTCGGCAAAGTGCACCTGTTCTCTTATCCTTGCTCACAGTTCAGGGTATGGTCTTCCCCGGACCCTGCCCTCGGGGCACCTGCGTCGTGGCCCCACCTGGCCGTCTGGTGATTGACTAGAAAGGTCGCCTGCATGAACCTGCCAGTCTCACATGCAGACACAACCCTGTCGTCCCGCTGTCCTGGAGCTCTTCTGGGCTCCCCACTGCTCTCTGGGGAGAACCCCCACCCACAGAGCCCTTGGAGCTGGCTTGTCCACCTCTGTGGCTTCCTTCATGGGCCTCACGCCCCCCACCAGCCTCTCTCTGCTCCAGCCCTGCTGGAGCTGAGCCAGCACCAGTGCCAAGATCCCCCTGCCCCGTCCTTCCCAGAGCTGAAGCCCTTCGCCTTCCCCCTCAACCCGGGGCACCTGGTTGGTCCCTCCTTTGGGCGGTCCCAGGCCTGGTACAGCGCTCGGGCCCTGAACGTGTGCCCTGCCCGTCTCTGTCCCCCCACGAGGCCAGACTCTGGGGCTGCAGGGAGGGCCTCCGTGCGGTTTGTCGGCACGCCCCTACTGCGCCTGGGCACGAAGCAGGTGCACGTGCGAGAGCGGCTGCGGGAGGGAAGAGCGAGCGGACAGTTCCAGGACTTTCCGACTGCACGGGACACTCTGCGCTAAGCTCTTTCTCTGTCGTTCTTCCCCAGGCTCCGAGCCACGTGTACAGCGGACACAGCAGCCACGTCACCAACGTCGATTTCCTCTGTGGCGACAGCCACCTCATCTCCACGGGCGGCAAGGACACCAGCATCATGCAGTGGCGGGTCATTTAGTCCAGCAGGAAGCGTGGGGGCAGGACAGGGGCAGGCACGCGTGCTGGGCTCCACCACTGTGATTTCTGTTCTGTCTGAGAAGTTCCGACAGACCTCAGGAAAACCACTCCCTCTACCGGTTACCTTAGCTTAGCGAATCAGTGAGCGTCACACCAGAGCAGCGGTTCACGGTTCTCCTCGGTTGTACAGTATATAAAACAGTGCACATTTCATACTAAAACAACATGCCAGGGTTTACATTACGGCGACATCAACAGAAGCGACTGGTATATCCTTCATAACTTTTCTACGAACCCTTCAAAAATGGTCACAGAAATGCCTTTTAAAATATTGTACATAAGCTTTACTCTCTCCACCTAGCTCGCTAAGTCAAATATTTATGATGATAATGAGGTACTGAATTGGGATCACTATTGAGTAACTGGTCCTAAGGGGATGACGGAGGAGAGCGAGGCGGACTGAGCTGCACAGCTGAATCGGGAAACACACATGCGGCTTCATTTGGTTACATCCTCCGAGGGTTCCTTCCGACCTCCGTCCAGGAGGCTGGCGAGAAAAGGGTTGCAGTCTTCTTGCGCTACGCAGACTGTACTCCAGAGTAACTTCCGCACTTCAGCAGGGTATGCAGGCACCGTAGAGTCTCAGTGACACTGTCCGCCGACCCCAGGGCAGGCCCCCGCCTCACTCCCTTCTGTCCCACACTCACTTGCCCGGAGGAGCGGTGGAGACATCTAAGCCACCTTCTTCCGTCTCCGAGTCGGCATGATCTGGTATTGTATAGGACTGTAGAAATTCATCCTAAAGATGTAAGGCTAGGCTTTACTATTTTACGCTTATGGACATTGTATATTTGTATTCTAAGACCAAGTAGACCAAGTCAAAACACTATCTCTGAAGTGTACAATAAACCTGCGGCGGGGAGAAGTCTGGAAGGTTCCACCGGGTGCCAAGGGCAGCTTCTTTTCCTGTCTTCTGTGCGTGGACGGCTCTCTACACTACAAAAGAAGACTGCACTCTGACGAGTCAGACAGGTGGCTTACGTTTGTCAAGGCCTTATCCATTTTGATTGTGTGACAGATTGAAATTTATTGTTTACATTGGGGAATGTATCTCAGATTTTAAAAACAGAAGAGTAATAAACAGACTTAAAAACAAACACTAAGATTTCTACTTGTTCTAGGCAAGTAAATGAATGGAATTACCTGAACTCCACGGCGCTGGTTGTCCAGAGTGGCTGACTAAGCACATCTGGAGGCATGTTTGTCCCATCTCCAGCCTGCGGCGCAAGTGCGGGCCACCAGTAGAGACGTGTATTAAAGATGAATCTGTTTGTATGTATCCTTATCAAATATATTCTATAATGAAATTAAAGCTGAAAAGGATTTCTTATTGACCTATAATCATGAAAATATATAAATTAAAATATTTAAAATTAGACATGATTCACACTATATTCTGTTTCATAGACATACTTTTTTTGTTCTCACCTGGGTCATTTGCAAATGGGACTTTAGCTGGCATACAGTGTGTAAGCATCATCAGATTCGAGGACTATAAAGAATTCAGCTTAGGGGCGCCTGGGTGACAGTGGGTTGGGCATCCAACTCTTGGTCTCTGTTTGGGTCGTGGTCTTGGGGTCATGGGACTGTGCCCTACATTGGGCTCCACGTGCACTCAGTGAAGTCCGCTTGGGACTCTCTCTCTCCCTCTGTGCCTCCTGCTTATGCGCTTTCTCTCTCTCTAAAATAAATAAATCTTTTTTTAAAAAAAAGGAATTCAGCTGAAGGATGTCTGCCGGGCTCAGCTGGAGGAGCATGCAACCCTCGATCCCAGGGCTATAAGTTCGAGCCCCATGTTGGGGTTAGAATTTCTAAAAAAAAAAATTTTTAACTTAAAAATTTTTTTCAGCTTAATTACCATACCTAGTTGTTATTTTACTTGGCTATGTAATACTGGCAAAAACAATTACCTTTACGTTAATAATTAGGGGAATCACCAGGTTGAGGAAGGGGAAAGGGACTCATTATTGATCTTATAAGATCTACTTTTATTTTTATATAATTCCACCCTTTTCCAGGTTCATAAAGGAAAAAGGATATTTATATAAACTATTACTGTTCGGATTTGTCCATATTTTATTTATTTATTTTTTTTTAATTTTTTTTTTAAAGATTTTTTTTATTTATTTATTTGACAGCGAGAGATCACAAGTAGGCAGAGAGGCAGGCAGAGAGAGAGGAAGGGAAGCAGGCTCCCTGCTGAGCAGAGAGCCCGATGTGGGGCTCGATCCCAGGACCCTGAGATCATGACCTGAGCCGAAGGCAGCGGCTTAACCCACTGAGCCACCCAGGCGTCCCTTCCATATTTTATTTATTTACTTACTTTGGAGGGTGGGAGAGGGAAAGGAGAGAGACTCTCAAGCAGGCGCCACAGCCAGCACAGAGCCCATTGTGGGGCTCAACCTCACAACTCTGAGATAACGACCTTCCAAGATCCAAGACTCCGCTAGGACAAGAGGCCCAGAAGCAGGGGCGGCTGCCAGGCCTCTTCCTCCCAGTGGCCCAAGGCCCCATCAGCTTAGCTGGGCTATGAAGAGTGACAGCCGAGGGGCTGTTGCCCGAATCTCCGTGAGGCGCTGAAATCGGCAACCAGGCTACAAGCGGCGGCTGTGGAGAAGGGCTGGTCCGGGGGAAGTTTCCAGGGGAGGCATGCCAGCAGGTGAAGGACCGCCTATGGCCGGTGGGTGTGGTTCAGGCCCCTCCCCATTCTGTGGTCCAATGGCCGTGTCATTGGCCAAGATGCAGAGCACTGCGAGTCTGAAGGTGGATGACCCCTGGGACAGGGTAAAGCGAGGGGAGGGCCTCCGTGACATCCAAGTGCAAGTGCAAGCGTAGGCTAGCAGACTAAGGACAGAAGTCCAGCAGCAGGTGCCACAGTGCCACAGAAGAGCGCCACGTCTGACACTGGGGTGTGGCCAAGATTGCGGGAAGCTGGTCCAGTCGGGTGAGGAAAGGGCCTCTGCCCCAGCCAGGGGTACTCAGAGTCCCAGGGCACCCAGAGGAGCACTAGCTGCCTGCAAGGAGAGGGCTCACTCCAGAGCCCACACACGCACCTTCCCCACCCCCAACTTTTTTTTTTTTTTTTTTTTGAGAGAGTGCGGGGGGGCCGGTGCAGAGAAGAGGGAGAGAGAGGACCACACCCAGCGTGGAGCCTGACATAGGGCTGGATCTCACCACCCTGAGATCATGACTCAAGCTGAAATCAAGAGTCAGATGCTCAACCAACTGAGCCACCCAGGCGCCCCTAACCCCCTAAATTTTTGAATGACTACTTCCACTGCCCAGAAGTGACACACTGCACCCATTAACCATGTTTTCTGTCATCTGGGAACAGACTAACATCATATGATCTCTAAGGCTTCCAGAAGAGCCCATAGAAGAAGCAACGTTTGAGCTCCTCTGGCCTCCTCAAAGGGGGTCTAACTGCACAACTGGGAGGGAGCTGTTTGGTGAAAATGACAAGAAACATACTGATTCTCTGTGGTTTTGCTTTTTTTATATATATATAACTTTATGGGAAATTTGGAACATACACTGAAGTAGAGCCTCTCACCAAGTTTCAAAAATTATGCACATTCAGAGAATCTTGTTTCCTCTGTCTCCCCAAATCTGGATGACATAGAAGACTGGGATGTTTTCAAAGCAAGTCCAAGTCCTGTAATGCCTCCGTCTGCAGCTCCCACAACAATTTATTTCAGTAAGCACTGTAACACCATCACCACTGACCGGCAACAGTGAGTCCTGATGGTCTGATACCCAGTCCACCTTCTGGTCTCTCCAGTTGTCAGACCAGCCATGTCTCCATGCCAAGCATCACGCGGGGATGCCACCCAACCAGGCAAAGCACGGGATGCAGAGCCCACCTCGAAGCCTGGCACAGGGGCTCGAGCACCCGTGTGCAGCTGAGCTCAGGACCCTTCTCCAAAGCCCACTCTGACCCCCAGCTCAATGCCGCTTTGCACCCTGCCCCTCCCCACACCCTGCCTCTGGTCCCTGAGGATGCCCCCTTCTGGGTCACCCGACCTAGATTCTTCCCACCTTGGTTGGCCGGTGAGAGGGAGACCAAACAGAGGACCAGCTCCGAAACCTTCTTTCCCCTTGGAGGGCTGAGCCTTGTTTCCAGGGAGCGGCAGTTCCAGCTCCTCCCAGAGGGTCCCCGCTGCTCCAGCTGGAACCTGGGAGGGCTGGTGGTGGGGAGGGTGGCCTAGGTACCCTCCTGCTCTCTTTGGATACGTGAGCACCCTCCACTCAGGAAGCCCAAGGGAGGGGTGAGGTTGGGGTCCCGTGAACACAGATTTGCCTGAGTTCAGGATGTGGACGAATTAGCTACAAATATGATTGTCTGGGCTGAGAGCAAAGTAAGGGCCGCAGCGCCTGCCAGATGAAGACGGCAAAGGCAACCCTCCCCGCTGAATTGGACCCTAACCCCCTCCCCGGGCTCCGCGGGCTGCAGGGTCGCCACCTTGTGGCGGGTATCAGCGCCGGCTTCTCTTCCTCTGGCTGGAACAACGATGCTGCGGGTTCTGACCTCGGTAGGCGGGGAGTGTGGGGCCAGAGCAAGAACATGCTTCCACGACTCTGTCGGACTTCCACTCGCTGGATGGGGCAGGCATTTCAAGCGACTGTCCTCAGGGAGCTTTCGAGGATCTTGGGGAGCCCCAACATTGCAGACAGCCTCACCCTGAGTCCCCTTACACTGGATAAGGGGCCTCTCGTGCCCCCCCACTCCCAGCAGGCCTTGATCACCGAGAGTCGCTCCCCAGTCCTCTTTTGGTGGGAGCCCCCCCACCCCACTCCAGGAGGCCCTGTGGGCAGAATCCAGGCTCTCTACCTCAGTCAGAGGAAACCTCTGTGGCCCCCACCCCCCGGCCCTGAGACTGGCGGGAAGGAGGTTCCTTCCCCCCACACACAGCCTTCTCTGCACATCTGGCTGAGAGCCACCTCCTGCCTTTCGATTTTTAGCCATCAGCTCACCAATCCCAGGGGCCACCCACCAAGCTCCCCCCTCCCTCTTGGGAGGAAGGGGGCTGGAATCAACAGCTCAACTTTGCCCCAAAGAAATTCCCCTTACAGAGACTTTTTTTTTTTTTAATTCTACTGCCAGACACTTTTGTCCCCATAACATGGATGAGGGAGGCTCAGAGGTCTCTTGGGAACGTCCTTGGTAAGCTCTGCCCAGCAGCACCTTCAGACGTCCCTTCTGTCGGATCTTGGCTCCTGGACTGGCATGTCAGTTCAACAGCTGGTTACACAAACTGCTGCCGTCAGGATTCCTGCAGTTTCCTTGTGCATGAGCAAGAGTTTGGCATCGCTGCCCGGGAGGGGGACCGCTGGTTTTCTAGGGCACGCACCTGCTCGCTTCTCAAGACTCTGCCCGGTCTTCACCCTGGGCACCAGCGGAGTGCCTGCTACCAGGCTACAAGGCAGCACAGCAGCTGAGAGATAGCGTCACTGGCCCCCCTCCCTTTGATCAGGAAGAGGCAGAGGGCTAGAAAGAGGAGTTTGCCCCAGGCTGCTTGGTTGACAGTCCCAGGTTCTCCCAAGCTGTGTCCCCCGCCCCCACCAGTGTTCTCAGACTGACGCTCTGCTCGTGCAGGCTCTCCGCGTGACTTTGGGAGTGCCCCATTCTATATATGGTGTGACTCAGGCGCAGGTTGCCTCTGTAACACACTGGAAATTCTGTAACAAAGAAGCCTGTTGACCCTGACATTTCCCATACTCATGCACTGGGCACTTCGGCTCCCACGACGCTGATTATTGGCCAGGATCGATGTTCCGCGGCATACCATCTTGGGAAACACTGTGGGAGAAGGTTAGTCATGCAGAAGCTTAATATAACAGAGAAGTGAAAGGGAACCCAGATGCCCAACAATTCTCCACTTCCTCCTCTCCCCTGTTAGGAAGGGGTTCGAGGCCAGATTCAGAAGGGCGACAAGGCACAGGGGTGCTTTTCTGTTATCCTGGAGTTCCTGGCCAGTTTATTTCGCTCTGTGCACCTGGCTCGAGAGCACTCAGCCTCCCTGATCTATACTGTCAGCAGCGGGAGGGTCAGGGTCCGAGGAAGAACATCCGGGGCATTGGAACAAACCCTCTCCCCCCGCCAACAAGGGAGGATCTTGTTCTTTTTTTTTTTTTTTTTTTTTTTTTTTAAGATTTTATTTATTTATTTGCACAAGCAGGGAGACCGAGCAGCAGGCAGAGGGAGAAGCAGACTCTCTGTGGAGCAGAGAGCCCAACATGGGACTCGATCCCCGGATCTAAGATCATGACCTGGGGTGAAGGCAGACGCTTAAACCACTGCGCCACCCAGGCGTCCGTAAGATTTTATTTTCATTTATTTGATACAGAGAGAGAGAGCACACCAGCAGCGTGAGAAGCAGGCTCCCTGAGGAGCAGGGAGCTCCACGTGGGGCTCGGTCCCAGGAGGGGTCAGGGGTGATGGAGGATACTTGAGCCTGAGCAGTCAGTAAAGTGGTTTGAGTAGAGATTTAAGTGGTAGAGTGAGGACCCAAGCCTGTGGCCATCTGGGGGAGACGGTCTGCAAGGCAGAGTCCCTGGGAGCACATGGTGAGGAAAGAAACAATGTTTTGTTCAGCAAGACCCTTTCTCTGTAAACACAGAAACCAGAGCCCTTGTTAAACAGGGACTTGCCCAAGGCCACTGTGACCTTGGCAGGGAGAGAGCCTCACTGCTCTAGTTTGTTTCCTTTTATAAAATAAAGTTTAGGGGCACCTGGGTGGCCCAGTCAGTTAAGCCTCCGCCTTCAGCTCAGGTCATGATCTCAGGGTCCTGGGATCGAGCCCCCATCGGGCTTCTTGCGTTGGCGGGAAGCCTGCTTCTCCCTCACCCTCTGCCCCTCCCCCTGCTTGTGCATACGCGCCCTCTCTCTGTCAACTAAATAAATAAAATCTTTAAAAAACAAATAAATAAAATGAAGTTTACTGTATTTTTCAATGATAAGATGTATCATAGCAAAATCAAGACGCCCTGGCATATCCCACCACCTAGAAGCAGCACTACTAGGTTCTTAGTGCGTCTCCTTCCCATATTTTTTCTCTGCGGACATTTCCGGACGTGTTTCCATAGCTGACGTAGTGCATGGATGCTGCTTTATGTTGCTTTTCTCTTGCACCATTGTAAGCATTTCCCAGTGTCATTACAGACTTGTTATAAATAATTCCCATCGGTTGTGTGACTGGCTGCTGCGACTGTCCAGTCCTCCCACACTGATGACGGTGACAAGACAAGAGAATCAAGGCCACCCTTACCGAGGCCTTTGTCCCTGGTGCTGCAGGTTCTGCCAGGGCCCCCCTCCCGTGGGCCACCCCATCGGCTCGCAAGGTCTGCCACCTCTCCAATGAGGATAAGGCTCAGATCCACATCTCTGCGTCCATGTCCTTAGCTTCACGCACCTGTCCTTCAGCTCAGCCACGAGTGCCACGATCTCATGCCCCAGACCAAATTCACCCACTTCCTTCCCCAAACCCTGGACTCCCAGATCCCAGTAGCCCAAGCCAGCAATGCGTGCATCCGTCCAGATGCCTGTCTCCGCCTCACTGCCCCGATCAGCCGCACCATGTCCAACAGCATCACTTAACTCGTGCCGGTCACGGCTGGGTACACCTCACGCACGGGGACCCTGCAGTACGCCCAACAACCCTGCCACAGGGATCCTCCTTCCACAATGAGGAAAACAGAGAGGTTGGTTAGCTTGCTGAGGGCTACACAGCGAGTAAGTTGGGATTTGAACCCAGGCAGTCGGTTTCAGAGTTCATACGCAACCACTGCACCACTCCGCCTGTCCCTCCAGGAGCCAGCCCCCATGTGCCCATCTTCTCCCACCAGCACGGCTCTGCCCGGGCTGGTGACATCACCCCCCCCCCCCCCCACCTGCAGCCACACCAGCCCTACCCCACAGGGCAGTCGGGCTGAGTTTTCTAAAGGCATCACTCTCTCGCTTAAAATCCTTCAAGAGCTCTTAGGAGAAAGCACCCCCCATGGCAAACAGGGCCTGTTCCCTGCTTTCCCCCTTTTTCTCCCTCTGCTCTCACAGCTGAGCTTTTCTCTGTCCCCACACACAGTGCGTCTGCCCACAAGCTCTTCCTCCCATTTTTCCAACCACAGTAACTTTCATAACACAGCTCATGAGACACTTCTTCCAGGAAGCCTTTCCGGAGTGACTCATCTGGGTTCTGATCCCTCCCATGGATCCTCCCCTTGTCACACTGAGTTACAAGTGGAGTCTACTGCCTGTACCCTTTCCGTGGTAAGCTCCCCAAGGCATAAACACTCAGTACCACATACCCTGGTCTTTCTTAGCACAGGGTCCGGCATGGACAGGTTACCAGCCAGTGTCAGGTGGAGGCATAAATGGACAGGGCCATGGGCTGCCACGGGGAGCATTTGGACTTGGATTAGATTCCTGACCCTTTGCCCTTAAGCCCAAGTGTCTTTTCCTGCTTCCAGTGGTTTACTATTGCAAACGACACCGCAGAGAACAGCTTGTCCATGAAGCCTTTCTTTTTAGTTAGACTTGCTTCTTCAGGGCAAAATCCCAGAAGTGCTTTTACTGAATTTGAGAGCAAAAACATCTTTATGACCCCTGATAGGTTTTGCAGAAGTGAATTCCAAAATTATGGTAGCAATTTGGGAGGCTTTTTCTTTTTTAGCAAACGAATCCTCCCTCCGTTTCTAAATGTCTTCCTGGCACAAGCCGCACAAAGCTATTTTTACCTAAAGGCTGTAAACCTCGTCCTTCTGAGAAGAGAAAGCCGGGTGTGTGTGCGGAAACCCGCTGCCTGCCTCGCCGCCCAGCAGCCCCTGCGCGCTAGCCTAGTTCTTGGTCATTTGGGAAAGGCAAGTTTAAATTATGTTCCAAAGGAAGCAGTGGGTTTTTAAAGAAGAAACACACACACACGTGCACACACACACTCATACCTATCTCTGTGGGGGGACTGAATAATGAACATCTTTACAATTCTAAGAGGCCAGACAGTTAAGCAAGTGGATGCTGGGAAAGGATCAGGACTGAAAGCAGCCCCAGGGGTTGGGGCTATCTCCTGGTTTTCAAACTTTGGACAGCAACAGCTTTATTAGGATGAAACCTTACAGGAAAATCCACTCTGTGGCGTGGGTGAGAATGTCCCTGCTTTGGCAGGGGCAGTCAGAGGGTGGAAGTGACCAGAAACACTCATCCTGTGTCCAAACCCTCGACCTGGTCCACCCCCTAAACATGCCACCCACCTCTCCTTTCCTCCCCACCCCGCCCCCACCGCCTCCAGCTGCCACAGGGGTCTCCCAAGTCCACTGTCCACGCCCAGCAAGGGCCACACAGCGAGTGGTGGCAGAGCCGGGTCCTCCCGCCCCGCGCCTAGCCCCCTCCCCGGTGACTCTCCACCTGCTGTCTTGCTGACGGCCATTCCCAGTCTCAGGGCAGAACGTCCTCGTCCTCGGAGGAGGCCCCAGAGACGGCTCGCATCTCCCAGCACCCGCCAAGCCTGTGCCCCAAACACCAGCGTTCTCCCCGATTTCTCAGGAAAATCATCCATTTCATGTAGATCCTCAAATTTATTGAAGTAAAACCACAGCAATATTCTCTTGTAATTATTTTCTTATCCATTGTTATATTAATGTCAGTTAATGTTAATGTTATATTAATGCAACACAATGACCCTACAGTTACATACACTGCAAAACAATGCAGCTATTTTTTTTTCGCTCACCCTGCAATTATAAATCCCTTCTCACGCCTAGTGCCCCGTACTTTTGTTTTCCTGTCTTTTACTCTTAGTTTTTGCCTGTTTTCCATTTCCTTTCATCTTGAAGAAGTGGATTTTACTTTCATTTCTCAGGATTCATGTTTCTAATTCGTTATTTTCAGATTTCATCTTGATAAGTTCCCCCTCATAATTTTTTTATTTATCTTGTTGTGTGGTTTTTTTTTTTTAAAGATTTTGTTTATTTATTTATTTTGATAGAGACAGAGATCACAAGCAGGCAGAGAGGCAGGCAGAGAGAGAGGAGGAAGCAGGCTCCCTGCTGAGCAGAGAGCCTGATGCTGCCGGGCTCGATCTCAGGACGCTGGGATCATGACCTGAGCCGAAGACAGAGGCTTTAACCTGCTGAGCCACCCAGGCGCCCCTATTTTGTTGTGTTTTAAGCATGTATGTATACCCTCTGTTGTATAGTAAAAACGTATAAGGTATGCTTTCGCCATATCCCGTAAGTGTTGCTTTGATGTTTTCTCATTTTCATTAATTTATACTTTTCGTACTGATTTCTTCTTTCAGCTTAAAGTTATCTCGAAGAGTATTTTTACATTTCTAAGCTAAAGTTTTATTGTTATTTTTTTTACGGTAATTTGGGGTGTCCCTGAACTCTGGTGAAATTTCCAAACTCCAAGGTCAACAAGAAACCCCCTTCAGCTTCTGGGAGAAAAAACAGATTGCCTGTGTGTGAAATGCCCACACCCACGCCACTCTGAAATGTCCAGTCCTGACCTCTGGAACCCATGAATATGTAGGTTCCACGCCCAAGGGGGAATTAAGGTTGCAGGTAGAACTAAGGTTGCTAATCAGCTGGCTTTAAAACAGGGAGAGTACTACAGATTACCCAGGTGTGCCCAATATAATTGCAAGGGTCTGTAACTAGAGCAGAGGGAGGGAAAAGAGGAGGTACGGAAGATGTGAGAGCAGAGCCAGAGAGCTCTGACCCAGACTTGATCCGTACTTGATGCTGGCTTTGCAGATGGCCCTTCCTGAGGGACCACGAGCCAAGGAATGCAGGAAGCCCCTAGAAGCTGGGAAAGGCAAAGAACAGAGTCTCCCCACCGAGCACAGCTCCACGAACACCTGGATTTCAGCCCCGTGAGACCCGCATCAGACTTCCGACCCCCCGATCTGCAAGAGAATACATATGTGTTTTTTGAAGCCGGCAAGCTTTGGTCATCTGTATGGCAGGGACCGGAAGCTAATACATCTTGTAAAGAGAGACCCGGGCTGGTTATCGGACTTCTTGCCTGCAATTTGAAACTAGACGTTTGCAGATCCCTGAGAAAAGGGAACTGCAGGCCTGAACTCCTTCCTGGTTGAGGGCCTCATCCGCGTGGGAGAGAAAAACAGGCATTTCTACCAGACTGTGTCTAAATGTGTGTCGTTCTACACTAATCCTCTCAAACACCTGGTGAGCTCTCTTTTTCCAAACAGCTTTGTTGAGATGTAATTCACATCCCATGCAATTCACCCACCTAAGGAATGCTATTCAGTGGTTCTTAGTATATCCGCCGGGCTGGGCAACCATCTCCACTATGTAATTTTAGAATATTTTCATCACCCCCAGAAGAAACTCCACAGTCCCTGGCACGGTATTCATCTCCTGGGGCTGACAAAGCAAAACATCCCAGGCTGGGGCAGGGGC
The DNA here is from genome assembly GCF_022355385.1 of Mustela nigripes. Classification (NCBI taxonomy): domain Eukaryota; kingdom Metazoa; phylum Chordata; class Mammalia; order Carnivora; family Mustelidae; genus Mustela; species Mustela nigripes. Next base: position 140,231,790 of record NC_081569.1, read on the forward strand.
GGGCCTGGGGGTAGGGGGGGCGGGGGGCAGGGGTCATGGAGGTAGAGGGGGCGGGGGGCAGGGGGCCTCAAACAACAGACATTTATCTCCTCCCAGGCCTGGGGGCTAGAAGTTCCAGATCCAGAGCCAACACGGCTGGTTTTTTCCAGAGGCCACTTCCCACGGCATACAGACGGCCACTTTCTTGAGATGCCTTCACATGGCCTTTTCTCTGTTCCTGGCATCCCTCTGGGGGGCCTAATCTCCCCTCAGCATAAGGACATCAGTTAGATTGGCCCACACTAAAGGCCTCATTTTAACGTACTTACCTCTTTATAGTTCCTATCTCCAAATGCATTCTGAGGTGCTGGGGTAGGGTTTCAACATATGAATTTGGGAGAAAGGGGAACACAGCGTCGAAGAGTTGAAGAAGGGCTAATCTGTTTTCCCAAGTGGCTGCACCATTTTACAATCCACTAGAATGTATGAGGGTCCAATTTCTCCACCTGCCAACCCTACTTATTTTCCTTTCTTATTCTACTTTCTTATTATTTTTTTATTTATAGCCATCTTATTGGCTGTAAAGTGGTATCTCATTGAAGTTTCTATTTGCATTTCCCTGACAGTCATGATATTAAGCATCTTTTCATATGTTTATTGGCCACTTGTAGATCTTCTTTGGAGTCGTAGCTGCTCAGACCCTTTGCCCACTTGTTACTTGGCTTATTGGTATTTATATTATGGAGTTGGAAGCGTTCATTATATACTCTAGGTACAGACCTTCTTCAGAGATAGGACTTACAAATATTTTTTCCCATTCTGTGGGTTGTCTTTTCACTTTGATGGTATTATCTGCAGCAGAAGTTTTTTAATATTGATGAAATTCAATGTATCTGTTTTTTCTTTTGTTACTTGTTCTTTGTTTTTTGGGTTTTTGTTCTTGTTTTTATTTTTGATGTCATAGCTAGGAAAATTTAGCCTAACCAAAGGCTAGAAAGATTTTTTTTTAAGATTTTATTTATTTATTTGACAGACAGAGATCACAAGTAGGCAGAGAAGCAGGCAGAGAGAGAGGAGAAAGCAGGCTCCCCGCTGAGCAGAGAGCCCGATGTGAGCTTAAAGCAGAGGCTTAAACCACTGAGCCACTCAGGTGCCCCAAGGTTAGAAAGATTTACACAGCTGTTTTCTTCTAAGGGTTTTATAGTTTGGGCTCTTCCATTTAGGTCTATGAACCATTTTAAGGTAATTGTTGCATATGATGTGAAGTAGGGATTTCTACTTGTTTCAGCATCATTTATTGAATCATAATTCTTTCCTCCACTGAATTATCTTGGCACCCTTGTTAAAAATCAACTGCACATCAATGTAAGTGTTTATCTCTGGACTCTTTATTCCATCAATCAATCTGTATCTATACCTAACCCTCTGCCAGCCAGTACTATACTTGACTACTATAGCTTTGCTGTAAATTTTGAACTCAGGTAATATGAATCTTCCAACTGTGTTCTCCTTCAAGACTGTCTTAGTTGTCCTAGATCTTTTGCATTTCCAAAGGAGTCTTTGAATCACATTGCTAATTTCTGGAAAAGAATAAAGGGGGTGATTTTGACAGGGATTGCATTGTATCTGTATCTTGTACTCTGTCTGCTTTGTGAAATAGATTTTTTGTTTGATCCCCTAGGGCATGAGTCAACAAACTGTGACCTGCAGACCCAATCCAGCCTGCCACCTGTTTTTGTAAACAAAGTGATATTGGAACACAGTTACATCCATTCATTCATGGATTGGCTATGGCTGTCTTCAAGCTGCAGTGGCCAAATGGAGTAGTCATGACAAAGACTGAATGACCTGCAATAAAGCCAAAAATATTTATTATCTTGTCCTTTGTAGAAAAAGTGTGCCAACCCTTGTTCTAGATCAGTGTCTTTTCTGGTTTTTACTACCTCTAACTAACTTTTTCAATTTTGAAAATGATGTTTTTATTCCTAAGAATTACTTTTTGTTCTCATATTGCTCTCAAGCAAGATCTTCTTGACTCTTCTTATAACTTCTCTATCATTCCCTCCATTAGACATGACACCTGCTGACTTCTCTTTCTCTTGGTAGAACATCATGTGAGGGGATCAAAGATTTCAGATTTCCCAAGTCTTCTAAAATATGTGCTCAGAGGCCCAGGCCTCCCAGCCCATTGTAGGCAGGTCCCCTCAGCCCCACAAAGGCCTGGCCGTCAGGATCTCTAAGCAGGTGTGAGACAGCTAGGAGAGAGGAGTGGCCAGGGAGTCTCTTCCCCAGGGATGACGGTGACAACCTCCCCCACCCCCTCAAGCTGAGACCTGATCTCCAGAGCTGGGAAGGCCCAAGGGAGGTTGGGCCTCCCTAGGGTGGGCTGGATGGGACATTCTTTCCCAAAGGCCTTAGGGCTCCCATGAAAAGGATCAGCAGCTCTCTCCTGGGTTGCTGGCCAGCGTGGCCTAAGGGATGCCCTTGGCTCAGCTTTCTGAACGTAATTGAGTGGAAACACTCAGGCAGCCTGGGAGGGCAGGACTTGGCTACAGGCACCTCCAAAAAAGCAGGCCTGCTCCAACCTGGGTCCTCAATCTGCTTCTCTCATCGCAAAGAGTGGCACTGAGAAGGTGCCCTCTCTGGGAAGGGCACACAAGGTCCTCCTCTCCGGCCCCCAACACACATACATCTGGCCAAGCTTCCCCTCGGTTGGTCCAGGTCTTTGAGACACTCAGCAGGAAGCTGGAGTCATCCCCAGCATGACCACCACAGGCCCCTCTCCCAAGACTTGCCTCTTCCTGAGCCTTCAAGAGGGTGAAACAGGACTTTCAGGAGAGCTGCTTTTTGAGCTGAAAAGCCCGAGAGGTGGAGTCAAAAGAGAAGCTCCAGCTATGAGCCACAGGCCATCCCTGAGTGTGGGGAAGGTAAAATGGGCCAGAAGTAGTTTCTGTTTCCTGCCAGATGGAACAGGAGCACAAGCAGGAGCTTGCATTTCCAAAATGACCCCCTCCTGCAGGCATTGCTTGGATGAGGGCAAAGAGACAACAGGGTCTCCTCACCTCTGTGCTGTAACAGACATGGGGTCAAAAGAGAACTAAGACCTGCAAGTTGTCCTCATGAAGTTCACGGTCTAGCGGGGGAGCCAGCAGGTCAAAAAGACCATCGCAATATGAGACGGTGAAGGTGTGATGGGGCCGAGCCCCAAACCCCCAAGCAGTATGGAGGATGGTGCCTGCAGCCCTGGGGAAAGGGGGTGTTTTGGGTTCTGAGAGAGAAGTGACAGATGAGTGGGGGGTTGAAGATGGTTTGCCAGGTAGACAGAGGCAGCGTCCTGGGCATCAGCAAGGCCGAGATACATAGGTGCTCAAAAACTTTGGATGAATGAATGATTGAAAATGAATTGTGTTATATTCAAGGAAGACACTGTTGGTAATAAGTGAGTTGGTCAATGAGGTTAATGGTGCAAAGGCAGATTTTCAAAAAAAAGGTGCCGTGTCACAGGTGGCCCCCAAGGTTCTCTGATTCATCTGTTGTCTTCACTTCAAAGAAGCATGTCTTCACTCTGGGTTCTGGCATGGAGCAGTAATTGACTTCTGCTGTTAATATAAACCAGACATGGTCTCATTGGTGAATCATCGAAAACAACTGTGTTTCTTTTGATTATTCGGGGTGAGTGAGGTTTTGTTTGGCAACACCAAGAGAGAGAGAAGGTGGTGCATAGGGTTGGTTCCTCAACAGTGACCCCCCACCCCAGTCTGGAAAGCCTCAAGTAATAGGGAGAGAGCAGGGGGTAAGGTCGGCAGTCTTGCAACGTGGGGTCTGCAGGAACATGTGTCCATCTGGCTCTTCATCCACTGGCCTGTGTGACTTGACCAGGCTTCAGTTTCACCCTCCAGACAGGAGGTTAGACAGATATCTTTGAGGGCTTCCTGGCTCTATTACGTGGCTCTATGGCTAGCCAGGGCTAACAGCAGAACACCTGTGTTTCCTGCCTCCCCCACAAATGGGAAAACCAGTCCAGGAGGGTCTTCCAGTTGACCCATGGGTAGTAAGCCCAGCTACGTGTCCTACACCCCCACACGTCACGTGTCACAAAGTCACTGGCTTTGGTGAGCAATCTTTTCAAATCTGAGGAATGGTGACCTTCAGACACAAATCACTTGGGGGCCATATGTGTCAAAAATAGTGTTAATGTTCTTTTTATCGGAAGAATGTAAAACATGAATTCATGTGCCTTTAAGGAATCAAGGCTTTTTCAGTAAATGGGAAACATGCTAAGTAGATTCGTTTCAAAAACGTATAGTTAGTGGGGAGGGGACAAAGAGGCAAGAGTGAGGCTGCTGGGAGGAGGGTGGAAAGACTTTTCAGGAGCCTACATTGTGCTGTTCCGCAGCCATGCCTACAAGGATGTAGGAGTCCCATCTGTGGGGTGACAAAGGGAGGCTCAGAAGGGTCTACACTGTCAGTGGAGCGGCAACACGTGGCGTTCTCCTCCCTAAACATCCTGGGCTGGGTGGGCACGACCAACACCCATTCATGGAGGAGCAGCCCTCTGCTTAGAGCACAAGTGGTCCCTACCTGTCCTCCCCAGCCCTGCCTGCTGCTCATGAAGCCTCTGAGGCTCAGACACAGGACCCAGGAAGTGATCTCTCCAGGAGCCTCACAGCTGATCTTACAAATTCACTGAGTGATGTTGGACCCCTTTCACTGTCTTGGGGTCCCACCCCTCCATCTCCTACCAACAGAAGGATTTGCAGTTCCCTTCCAGCATCAGAATTCTCTGTCCTCCTGTCTTTATTGTTCCAGGATCTTGGTGGTTAGCAGAGAAGATCGACAGGAGGTGTATGTCCCAAATCTTTGGTGCTAATGTTCCAGAGTAAATCTGTTACCAACAGGGCCCTGTGATGCTTTTCCAGTTACAGGATAGTAACAACTTACCGGACTCCAAGGCACCAGAGAGGTCAGAGTGGGCCACAAGCTCCAATAAATCGAGCTGGGAACAAACGAGCCAATATCCCATGGGCCAGGGGTGGTGATCTCGCACAGTCCAATGTGCACTGACCAAGGGTAACACTGCCTATATAGAACACCCCTGCATGTCTCCAGGTGCCCTGCAGATTGACCATTTTAGTCATCTTTAGTGTCGAACCAGTCCCTTCTGTAGCAGTGAGCCAACCTGGACCCCGGAATGAGGAAGACAAATAAGGTGAGGAGGAGCCGAAACCATCTGGACCTGCTAACAGGACCGTAGGGGGACAAATGTGTCCTTTTGAGTTTGAAGACTCCAGCTCCAACAAATAGAAAGGGAAAATGTGACCATCAGTCCCTAAGGAACTCGTGACAGGTGGATGCGGAGGGAGAGGTAGGTGATACGGGGGGGAGTAAGCACCTAGAGAGCCTTCCTCCTCCCCGCAAGAACCACGTTCAGCTGCAGCAAACCAGAACGAACGGGCACTGGGATTCTGAGTCAGAGAAATCCTGGACTGAGAACCGGCTCCACCACTTCTTGTACCGGGGGCAAACCCACAAAACTCACAGAGCCTCTTCATCCGGGTCAGGAGTAAAACAGCGACCCTTCCCCTCCCTAAATTCCAAACGTCGCCAAATGCTTGATACGCTTTTGTTTCGACTCAGTTTTTAAGAAGGTGGCTATGATTTCCATGTTACTGTGAAAGACAGGAGAGGGAGCATCAGCGGCAGAACCGAGAAAGCACGACTTAGATATGGGGAGCGCGACCCCGGAAGGTTTCTAGCCAGCGGGGAAGATCGCTAACCTTTAGGAAGGATGGGAACTTAACCGGTGAAAGCCGGGAGCGCCTACTTTGTGCTGTGATTTTTCACAGGTGTGGTTTGGGGGCGCCTCATAAGGCGCCTCTCGGGCTAGGGGACGTCCTCCACGTGTTGCTGTAACCCCAAAGCTTCGACTCTGGTCCCAGATCTGGCTATTTACAAAAAGAGGGCTCACGGGTCGGTGACCTCGACACCCCTCGAATCCCGGCTGCCCCCTTCGTCCGAGCAGCTGGGGAGCGGCGGAAGTTGGGGGGGAACCCCCGGGCCCACTCACACGGACGCCCGCATACTAAGCGCCCTTGGTGGATGCCGGGGGCGCCCCGCGCTGGGCGGGGCTCTGCGCTCCACGTGCTGGCCTGACGCCCCGCCCCGCCCACGACACCATCTCACCCTCACGGCTCCGCCCCCCGCTGGTCCCCCCGCCCCCTCTGTCCTAAGCCCCGCCCCCCGCGGCTCGTCCTTCGCCGGAAGCCCCGTCCCCACAGCCCGGCCCCCGAAGCTCCGGCCGGTCCGCCGCGGGTCCTCCTTCCCCAGAAGCCCGGCCCCTCGCAGCTCCGCCCCGCCCCTCGCGGCCCCCGGCTCGGCGCTCCCGGAGGCGCGGGCGGCGGGGCCCCGCGCCTTTTGTGTCGGGCTCGGGCCGCCGCGCGCGCGCACTCCCCTCGGCGGCCGGGGGCGGCGGGACGCAGACGCGCGCACCCCCCTCGGCGGGCGGAGGGCGCCCCCTCAGTCCCGGCTCGCGGCGGAGCCCGCCCGCGCGCGCGCCCCGCCTCCTCCTCGGCCGTCGCCGCGCCGCCCGCGCCCGCCCGGGCGCCCCGAGTTAAGGCGGGCGCGCGCTCGCCCCCTCCCCTCCGCCGCCCGCCCTGCCCCCGGCGGCGCGCGCACACGCCGGCCCGGGCACGCGCCCGCCAAGATGGCAGGGGCCGGGGCCCAGCTGTCAGGCGCCGCCGCCGCAGCCCGTCTCCGCAGCTAGCGGCCCGGACGCCCGCCCCGAG
>NC_081569.1:140239053-140254842 GCF_022355385.1 Mustela nigripes
GGGGCGGCGCGGGCGGCCGGTGGAGGCGGCGGGGGGCACCTGCGGCGCGGGGGGCCGGGCCGGCGGGCAGGTGTGGCGGCGCCGGGCCGCGGCCGTTCGGCCTCCCCTCCCGGGCGCCCCCCGGCCGCGCGGCGAGCCCCGCTTCGGCGGTTTCCCGCGGCCGCTCGCGTCTCGCGCCCCCTCTCCCTGGCTTCTCGCGCGCGGGGCAGTGCCGGACCCCAGGGCAGCCCGGCCCGAGCCGTCCGCCGGCCGGGGCGCTGCTCGCGGTCAGGCCGAGAAATACAGCCCTGCGGGCGCCCGCGAGCCGGAGTCCTTCTGCCGCGGCCGGCGACCCTCGCTGGTCGGGGCAGTCACCCCCTTGCCTTTTTTCGGGGTAACGGTGCCTCCACACACGCAGCCCGTCGCACGTAGGGGGTCTGCGGTTTCGTCTTGCTTGTTGTGAACTTTACGTGAACGGAACGGTACAGTGAGTGTTCTTTTGTGTCCGCCTGCCTTCGCCCAAGTTGTTTTCGAGGTTCATCCATTTGCTCGCCAACCTGTAGCAGCCCCTTGCGTGCACACTCCGCAGTTTGCCCAGTCCCCTGGCGGTGGGCGTTGCACTTGGGTCTGCCTTTTGGCTATCACGCATACACTTCTGTGTCCCCCGCGCACTCATTTCTGTCGGGGACATACGTAACAGTGGAATTTCTGGGTCAAAAGATTGGCATGTCTTCAGATGTAATAGATGATACCACGTTTCCAAAGCGTTTGACCGATTTATACTCCTTCCCGCAAGCGTTTGAGAGTTCTTGTGCGCTACGTCCTTGTCAGCACTAGGTATTGTCGGTCTTAAACTTTAGCCATCCTACCGAGTGCGAAGTGTATCCCGCTGTGGTTTTAGATTGTACTTTCCTGACGACCCAGGAGGTCACGCTCGTGTTTATTTGGTAGCCTCTTTTATTATTAAGTGCCTGTTCAGATGTTTTGCCCATTTTTCTTTGGGATTTACACGGCTTTTCTCTCCTAATTTGTAGTTCCAGTCTGAAGTCAAGAAGAGTGCTTCTTATAACACCTTGCAGAAATCCTCCTGTTTTGCCGTTTGGATTAAGATCTACACAGTCCACTTGGAATTTGTTTTTGTGTAACTTTGTGTATTTGTGCGTGTGTAACTTTTTGTGGAATTGATTTTTTGTGGAAAAAGGGTTACATTTCACTTTTACCAGCACCATTTATTCAGCACTGATTATCAAAAAGGTCATCTTTTCCCTGTATTTCTTCAATGCCTTCTTCCTCATCTTCCAGATTTCCATGTGGGACCGTTTCTTTTCTCTGAAGAATACCCTTTAGTGTTCCTTTAGTTCAGGTGTGGGGTGACAGAGTCTTACTGTGTGTTTGTCAAGCAGAGAGAGTCAGTTACCATATGGTTTCGCTTATTCCTGGAGCATAAGGAATAACACGGAGGACATGAGGAGATGAAGAGGAGAAGGGAGTTGGGGGAAATCCGAGGGGGAGACAAACCATGAGAGACTTTGGACTCTGAGAAACAAACTGAGGGTTTTGGTGGCGAAAGGGATGGGTCTTGGGTGAGTCTGGTGGTGGGTATTAAGGAGGGAATGAATTGCATGGAGCACTGGGTGTGGTGCATAAACAATGAATTTTGGAATACATAAAAAAATTAAATTTTTTAAAAAGGAAAACAATAGCTTAATTGAAATACAATTCACACAGCATAAAATTTGCTCATTTAAAGTATATGATTCCATGGTTTTTAGTATTTTCACAGAGTTTTGCAACCATTACCGCAATCTAATTTTAGAACATTTTCCTCCATTGTGAAGGGCCTTTTAGGTACTTAAAGAATTCTTTGTTTGCATTGTTTTCTTTAAGCATTTCGAAGACATTTCATTATCACTGACTTGGACTACTTCTTTTGAGAAGCCACTTGTAAGTCTGTCATTCTCTTGAAAGCAGTCTTTTTCTCTGGGTGCCTTTAAAATACTCTCTTTGTCTTTGGTTTTTAGCAATTTTTCTATGCTGTTCCTGGTAGGACTTTTAATATATATATATATATATATATATATATATATATATATTTTTTTTTTTTTTTTTTTTTTTTTTTTTTTTTAAACTTATGACTGGGGAGTGCTTAGGTCTTCTTGAATCCGTGGCCTTAACATCTTTCATTAGGTTTGGAAGTCATCAGCCATTAATACATGAAATGTTACTTCTGCCCCATTCTATATCACCTTTCTTTTTGGGACTCCAGTTAAACATGTTACATCTTTCATTGGATTTTCTATCTCTTAACCTTTCTTCTGTGTTTTCTGTTTGTCTCTCTGTCCTCATTCTGGGTATCTCCTCACTTATCTCTTTTTCTTCTGCTATAAATGTTATATTAAACCATCAGTTCAGGGTGGGGTTCTTATTTTGTTTTTTAAAGATTTTTTTTTAAAGATTTTATTTATTTAATCAGAGAGAGAGGGGGAGAGAGCAAGCACAGGCAGACAGAATGGCAGGCAGAAGCAGAGGGAGAAGCAGGCTCCCTGCCGAGCAAGGAGCCCGATATGGGACTCTATCCCAGGACGCTGGGATCATGACCTGAGCCGAAGGCATCTGCTTAACCAACTGAGCCACCCAGGCGTCCCGTTTTTTAAAGATTTTATTTGTTTATTTCAGAGAGAGAGGGAGAGAGAAAGCAAGCGCCAGCACAAGCCAGAGGGACAGGCAGAGGGAAAAGCAAACTCCCCACTGAGGAGGGAACCTAATGCGGCTCTATCTGAGGACCCCAAGATCAGGACCTGAGCTGAAGTCAGATGCTTAACTGACAGACACCAGGTGCCCCTTTGTGGTTTTTTTTGGTTTTGGTTTTTTTAACACCCAAGATGGGGCTCTAACTCACAATCCCAAGATCAAGAGTCACATGCTTTACTCACTGAGCCAGCTGGGCATGCCTCAGTTGAGTTTTTCATTTCAGTTATATATTTTTCAATTCTTTAATTTCCATGTGGTTTTCTTTTTATAGCTTACCATTATCTGCCAAAATTATCAATCTTGTCTTTTATCTCCCTGAATATGGTATGCATAATTATCTTAAGGTGTGTCCGATTATGGCATTAATTGTGAGTCTTGTCTGCTCTCTGTTTTCTGTTGGTTTTCATTCATTTCATCTTGTCTCCTTATGTGCCTAGTTTTTGATGTTATTGTTGTTTTTTAATTTTGTGCTGGCCATTGAGTTTGCCTAATTATTTTGTAGAAATTATTGGAGATCTAAGGTGATGTTTTCCTCTGCCAGGGAGAATCCACATTTGCTTTCGTCAGACGAATGGGGCACTTGGGATCTGGAGTCACTTCAGTGCAGTCTCAGGGATCGAGCTCTTTCTAAACCGAGCTGCAGTCCCTGTGAGGACCAACCTGTTTGGTCCACCTTTACCCCCAGGGTTCAGCTCTCCACTAGCACCTTCCCTCCCTAAGCCAACAACAAACTTTTAGCGTTCCCTTAGGAATTGGCAAACACCCCCAGGGAAAAGTAGCTCTGAATACTGAGCTCACTTTCCTGACTCTGATGTTTCTTCCTCCTCCAGGCATCCATGCAAACATTTATTATATTCTTTCCCTGCTTTTCTAGTTCTCTTCGGTTAGACATTGTTCTGATTTACTTAGTCCAAGGTTGTTAGTAGTAAAAGCTCTTCATTCATGTGGGTTAGGGGCAGTTTGATTCAGGATTGAATTCTGCAGGAGATTTAAGCTAGCAGGCTATAGAAGCTGTGGAGAATTATAACAACTATTTTCAGGGAGCCTGGGTGGCTCAGTCGGTTAAACCACTGCCTTTGACTCAGGTCATGATCCCAGGGTCTGCCTCTGCCTGCCACTGCCTGCTTGTGCACGCACGCTCTCTCTCTCTGTGTCAGGTAAATAAACAAACTCTTTAAATCAATAAATAACAGCTATTTTCATGTGTATGTCAATTCTATTAGACTGTCAGTTTGTGAGATACTCTTAGAATCAAGATAATCTCAAAAATAAATCTCTATTTTCCTGTAATATGTAATTAGTTGAAAAAATGGCACTTTAGTGCAGGTCATTACTGTGATGCAAAAGATATTGGAAGCAGGTGCTTTCCTCTCTTTTTTCTGTATTTCTTTCTTTTGTTTTAATTCCCTTGTTTATTAAAAATTACCCTTTATCTGGTCCTCTTGAATATAACATTTAATCTTCTGATCAACAATAGCATAATAGCATTCTCATATTCTGTTCTATTGGATCAGATAAAATGGCATGACTGTAGAAATGAAAGTTTATAAATGGCTTTTCCAAAATGGGCCATTCATTATTCTTTTTCTTTAAGTTGTCTGTTTTTTACACAGATTTTTTTTCAGGGATCATTTCTATAGTTTGTTACACCGTTTTTTGTTTTTTTTAAATGCTGCTGACAGTTCACCATGGTTTTCTGTCACAGACTGTTTATAGTTAAGCACCAACGTGCGTACATGGACTTGTACCCCAAGTACTTGGCTTTTGCACAAGGACCTAAATTAGTCAAAGGAGTATATTCATTACCTCTGTTGTCAGCTCATTTGATTGGGATATTTATAAGCAACTTGGTTCATCCATGAAAAGTATTTTGCTTTCTGTTCAATCCTGAGTTTTTTTCAGTGAAAGTGATGCATTTTTCTTGCTAGATAATCTCATGGGGGTATGGAGATGAGACCTGTTCATAAAGGTATGCAAGATAGTTTCCAAAGCATCCCTTTTCAGGAGTGTCTAAGAAAGGCATAGGGCTCAAGATGCATCCTCACGAATGCACAGGCACAGACACAGTCCTTACTTATCACCGTGAGCCTGTACTGGCTAACACATGTGGGTCCAAGTACATTTCTGAACCTAGCGCTACGGAATGGGAACAGAAGAGCATTTCCCCAGGTCATGGAGGGAGTCCTCGGAAGTCCTATTAGGGAGCCTAGGAAGACCTTGGCTCTCTTCTGTTGTTCTGTCTGCCTGTTTTTAGGCTGGTGCCACTGCTTTATTGACCTCATAGACAATAGTTTTTACTTTTTTTTTTTTTTTTTAAGATTTTATTTATTTATTTATTTTAGAGAAAGAGAGAGAGTGTGTGCGTATGAGCAAGGGGAGGAACAGAGGCAGGAGACAAGCAGGCTCCATGCTGAGTGCAGAGGCCAACACGGGGCTCCATCTCAGGACCCTGAGATCATGACATGCGCTGAAATCTGGAATTGGACTCGCAACCAACGGAGCCACCCAGGCACCCCGAGTTTTACTTTTAATGGAAATTTTAATGTCAGTAATTTGTCGGAGAATACAGAGCAGTTTAGAAACCTATCTCAGAGTGTTTGAGAAAATACTCATTCAAGCCTGCAATATTCCAATGTGCTTTGTGTGAGACATGTATGGAAATGGTTCTAAGAGCTTATGCTGGTGATTTCCCGAGCTGGTGAAAAGAAGTCACCATGAATCATAGTGCCATTTATTGTATTTTATTTTAAATTTTTACTTAAATTTCGGTTAACATAGAGTGTAGTACTAGTTTCAAGTGTACAGTAATTCAGTCCTTCATACAGTGCCCGGTGCTGGTTACAGCACGTGCACTGCTTAATCCCCTTCACCTGTCTCACCCAACCCCGCCCAGCCGCTCTCTGTAGTCGAGAGCTTGTTTCATGGTTTCCCTCTCTCCCCTGCTTTTTTTTTCCTTTGCTCATTTTTTCTTTGTTTCTTAAATTCTTTTTTTTTTTTTTAAGATTTATTTATTAATTTGACAGAGAGAGATCACAAACAGGCAGAGAGGCAGGCGGGGGGTGGGGGCGGGAAGGAGGCTCCCTGCGGAGCAGAGAGCCCAGTGTGGGGCTCGATCCCAGGACCCTGAGATCATGACCGGAGCCGAAGGCTGAAGCTTAACCCACTGAACCACCCAGGCGCCCCTGTTTCTTAAATTCTATGAGTAAAATCATATGGGGTTCGTCTTTCTCTGACTTATTTCACTTAGCATAATACTCTCTGTTCACACCATTGCAAATGCCAGAATTTCGTTCTTTTTTATGGCTGAGTAATATTCCATTATATGTATTTCTTTGTGCATGCGTGTATCTGTACACACACATCACATCTCCTTTATCCATTCGTCAGTCCATGGACATTTGGGCCCTTTCCCTTTATTGGTTATTGTAGATAATGCTGCTGTATACCTCAGGGTGCATGTCTCCCTTTGAATTAGTATTTTTGTATTCTTTGTATAAATATCTAGTAGTGCAATTGCTGGGTCATAGGCTAGCTCTATTTTTAACTTTTTGAGGAACCTCCATACTATTTTCCAGAGTGGCTGCACCAGTTTGCATTCCCACCAACAGTGCAGGAGAGTTCCCCTTTCTACACAGTTTCGCCAGCATGTGTTTCTTGTGTTGTTTTTAGCCATTCTGACAGGTATGAGGTGATACATCATTGTAGTTTTGATTTGCATTTCCCTGATGCTGAGTGATATTTTACACCTTTTCATGTGTCTGTTGGCCATCTGGATGTCTTGTTTGGGAAAATGTCTATTTGTGTTTTCTACCCATTTCCTAATTGGATTATTTGTGGAGCTTTTTGAGTTGTATAAATACTTTATGTGGTTTTTTTTAAGATTTTATTTATTTATTTGACAGACAGAGATCACGAGTAGGCAGAGCAGCAGGCAGAGAGAGGGGGAAGCAGGCTTCCCGCCAAACAAAGAGCCCGATGCGGGGCTCAATCCCAGGACTCTGGGATCACACATGAGCAGAAGGCAGAGGCTCAACCCACTGAGCCACCCAGGTGCCCCTGTATTTTGAATATTAACCCTTTATCGGATATGTCATTTGCAAATATATTCTCTCATCCCACAGGATCCCTTTAATTTTGTTGTTTCCTTCACTGAGCAGCTTTTTATTTTGATGAAGTCCCACTAGTTCATTTCTGCTTTTGTTTCCCTTGTCTTCAGAGATGTGTCTAGAAAGAAGTTGCTACAGCCAATGTCAAAGAGGTTACTGCCTGTGCTCTCCTCTAGGATTTAATGGTTTCCTGTCTCACATTTAGATTTTAATCCATTTTGAATTTATTTTTTTAAAAGATTTATTTATTTATTAGAGCTCCTGCATGTGCACGGGGGTGGGGGAAGAAGTAGGGGGAGGGGGAGAGAGAGTCTTAAGCAGACTCCTTGCTGAGCAGGGAGCTTGACCCCCTGACTGGGGCTCGAGCTCATGACCCTGAGGTCATGACAGGAGCCAAAACCAGGAGTTGAACACTTAATCCAGGTTAGCCCCCCAGGCGCTCCTGTTATGAATGTATTTTCGTGTGTGGTGGAAGAAAGAGGTCCAGGTTCATTCTTCAGCACGTTGCTGTCCCGTTTTCCCAACACCATTTGTTGAAGAGACCGTCTTTTTCCTTTGGATAGTCATTCCTGCCTTTTCAAAGATTAATTGACTATATAGTTGTGGGTTGATGATGATTTTTTTTTTTAAGATTTTTATTTATTTATTTATTTATTTATTTGACAGACAGAGATCACAAGCAGGCAGAGAGGCAGGCAGAGACAGGAGGAAGCAGGCTCCCCGCTGAGCAGAGAGCCCGATGCGGGGCTCGAACCCAGGACCCTGGGATCATGACCTGAGCCAAAGGCAGAGGCTTTAATGCACTGAGCCACCCAGGCGCCCCTGATGATGATTTTTAATATGAGCAAAATCATCCTTTTGTTAAAGGACTGTCATTTTGAATTTTGCTGGTTGTGGTCATTTTGTTTGTATCTAGTTGTAAACATAATAAATTTAACCTTACATTTGTAATTGTACATAAATAAACTGCATGAAAATAAATCAGGTTCCCTTTAAAGGGAATCTATATACTACCTAAGTTTGAACTTTGCAGTAGACTATAAGCTTAATGGTAACTAAGTTGTTAAATGACTGTATCATAAGTGCTAGAGTAATATGAAGGGGACCTCCAGCTGACCTCAGGGTGGGGGCTGGGAAGGGCAGTGGCCCCCTCAGCAAACAACTCTTCGTTTTCTCTTTCCTATCCCAAAAGGAGATCACCATAGAAACAATTTCTATTGGAAGTTTTCTCTCACTTTTTAGAAAAATAACTTTCCTGATTTGAATGTGGTATATATTACATGCAGAGAATTTGAAAGCATAGGAAGGTAGAGAAGACGATACAAATCAGCATTGATCTGTTATTTAGGGAAAACCACATTAAACATGGACTGTGGTTCCTTTACATGCATAAGGGAACATTTTCACAAAATTGATATTGGACGGTGTGCTTGTATTGGATATTTTACATTTAACATGTATGTATTACCCCCTTGTTAAATAGTCTTTGGAAATATTTTAAGTAGGCGAATAGTATCTATTATATGACATACCATACTTTATCAGCACTCCAATTTTGAGACCTTTAACTTGCTTTTAGGATTTCATCATTGTAAATAGCACAGTGGCTAATGTCTGTGCACATAATTCTTAGGGCAGATCTTTGATTATTTCCTTAAGATAAATTAGTAAAATGGTATTATTACTGGCATCAAAGGGTATAAATATTTTAATTTTAATTTCGAATACTAACCCTTTATCGGATATGTCATTTGCAAATATATTCTCTTATAATTAACATTATCAGAATGTTAGTTTTAAACAGAGAAGAGAGAAAGAAAGAGATAAAGTTAGTAAAAGGAAGTTTAATCCTGTCTTAACTTAGAGGTGCCCCCCTAAAACAAAGGACTAGAGAAACGTCAGAAGTAAATGGTGTGGTTCCATGTGCTCACCAGTGGGGGGAGCCCCGTTCCCAATTCCTCTATAGCTACAGAGGCGTGCAGGTGGACAGTGTGTCTTTGTCTTTAAGGCTGTGTGAAAGGCATTTTCTCTTCATTTGGAGTTCATGTTGGAGTGTGGACAAACTTTCTAAAAAACTGTTGTGTTATGCCACACTTTGCCCCCTATTTTCTAAGCAGCCTGGATTTTAGAGTCAGACCTGATTCTGCTCCAGAGCCACTCGTTACCTGACTGATCAAATTACTTAACCTTTATGAGCCTCCATTTTTCTCACGTGTACTGAGGATAATTCCACTTCCCGCACAGGGTTTTGTGAGGATCAGTCGAGAATGCATAAAAAGTTCTTAGCCTGTGGTGTCCAATAAAGGTTAGTTACCTACCTCCCCCACCCCAATTCGTTATGTCTGCAACCCTGAAAAATCTGGATCAACCCTGAAAACCCTGAAAAATCTGGAACAATTCTAAATTCAGATATTCTGCTCGTTGTCAATCACTAAATCACTCATCTTCCATAAGTGGTAATTTTTTGGTTTAGAAGCCATAGTTGTTACTAATGCTTCAATTTCTAAAAATGATTATCTGTAAAAGATTCAAAGGGGAACTGTTAGAATAAAGACAAAAAAGGAGGCAGGCTATTTGGGGGGAGAAGAGATCATTGTACCAGAACATTTACATTAAGAAATAGTTAACGTAACGTAGTAACGTAATGTAGGGGGCACCTGGGTGGCTCAGTGGGTTAAAGCCTCTGCCTTCAGCTCAGGTCATGATCTCAGGGTCCTGGGGTCGAGTCCCTCATCGGGCTCTCTGCTCAGCAGGGAGCCTGCTTCCTCCTCTCTCTCTCTGCCTGCCTCTCTGCCTACTTGTGATCTCTCTCTCTGTAAAATAAATAAATAAAATCTTAAAAAAAAAAAAAAGAAAAAGAAATAGTTACTGTGGGGCACCTGGGTGGCTCAGTCAGTTAAGCATCTGCCTTTAGCCTGGGTCATGATCCCGGGGTCCTGGGCTCAAATCCCACATGGGCTCCCTGCTCAGCAGGGAGTCTGCTTCTCCCTCTTCCTCTTGCCCCCCCCCCACCCCGCCCCCAGCTTGCTCATGGACTCTCTTTCTCTCTTTCGAGTAAGTGACTGTATCGTCACTTCCTCCAGGAGTTAATCCTTGAGCCCTTCCCTGAAGGCCCTTCCCTGTTACTTGCCTGCATGACCTCCCATATCTCCTCTTCCCTAACTCTTTATATTTATAATTCTTTACATTTTTTTCTCCTATACTTCATGGAGGATTATGCTTGTTTTGATCACTGTTGGGTTCCTAGAGCCTAGCACTGTGCCTGGCACTTGGTAAATACTTCATCAATATTGATGCTGCCACCTATGCCTAAAATGGTTAGTGAATCATGACATTGTCATTCCAGCTAGGCCTGGGTCCTTCCAAGTACAACGTTCCAGGCATCCACCCCCAAATTGGGGAAGCTGGCATCCAAACGAGAGCGGTTTCATTACGTGAATAATGACTTACTGCCCAACTGGGGTGATGGTGCTTTAGTCCATTGTTCCCATACGGCTGCTGTGGGGCGTGATTGTTTGTTGATGTGTGGCTGGATTGTTTTTCCTGTTACTTCCATGTAGGGACATTATGTGCTGTAACTTTTGGTGTCTTGGATGTTTCTCAAACTTTACCGTGCCTGGGAATCACTTGTGAATGTTCTTCCAAAATGCAGATCGCATTGCCAGAGGTGGAGGAATGCTTTCTTAAAATCTCTTTTTCTCTTTCTATTAATAGAATTTATATTTTAGAACAATTTTGTGTTTACAGAAAATTTGATTAGATAGTATGGAGAGTTCCCATCTACCCTGCACACATCTAAATGGTGTCATTTCCCCTGGTACTAACATCTTACATTTAGGGGACATTTGTTATACTTAATGAGCTAATATTGACACATTCTTATTAACTAAAGTCCAAACTTCACTCCTGGCTTCTACCTTGTGTCCTTCTCCTGTTCCAGGGTCCCATCCGGGACACCACAGCACATTTCATTGTTGTAGCTCCTTCAGCTCCTCTTGGCTTTGATAGTTTTTCAGCCTTTCCTTATTTCTGATGACCTTGACTTGTTTCAAGGAGAACTGGTTAGGTTAGTGTAGGATGCCCCTTGTTGGAATTTGTCTCAGGTTTTTCTCAGGGTTAGAGTGGGATTGCGGATTCTGGGAGGAAGACCACAGAGCCAAGGTGCCGAGGTGCCATTTCTTCACATCACGCAGAGGGCATGCTCCGGCGACGTGGTCTACGGCTGCTGATACTGACCGCAGTCACCTGGCTGATGTCATGTTTTCAGGTATTGCCCTTGTGAAGTTAGTCTCTTCGTCCCCCCCCCCCTTTTTTTAAAGATTTTATTTATTTGACAGAGAGAGATCACAAGTAGGTAGAGATGCAGGCAGAGAGAGATGGGGAAGCAGGCTCCCCACTGAGCAGAGAGCCCGATGCGGGACTCGATCCCAGGACCCTGAGATCATGACCTGAGCCGAAGGCAGCGGCTTAACCCACTGAGCCACCCAGGCGCCCCATCTTCGCCCCCTTTTTAAGAAAGCTCATGGCACACACTTAAGCAGTAGGGAGTTGTGCTGTTTCTCCTGATGAGTGCTTTTTAAATATTAATAATAATTTTTATATGCATTAGAAGAAAATAGTGCATCACATCCAAAGTATTTTAACTGAGTTCCCCAGAGGGCTGTATCTGAGACAAAGGCCCACGTGAGAGGAGCTTTCAAGGGAGTGTTCCCCCTGGGAGCAGGAATGCGGGGAGGGCAGGGCGATGGAAAGAGGAAGAGCCGACACAGGCCTTCTGTCCCGATCAGGCCCTTGCTTTAAGCTGCCGACTTGATGACTGCATTGCACGGGACTCGCATTTGTGGGGTGAAAGGGAGAAGCATAGACCCATCAGCTACTGTCTGCCTTTGACAGTGGGTGGCCCCGAGAGGGCTCCCATGTGTGGTTTTCTGTTAGTCAGCAGTCATTGTGGACTGTTTTCCCATAGCCCATGGCATCGGCCAGAGCAGGGACAGGGAAGGTAGGTCAGAGCCTGGGCGAGACTGGTCACTTCAGTGGTGGCTAGAATCAGAACCAGTGAGGCAGGAGGAGCGGAAGCCATGCAGAAAGGTTGCTTTGTGCGTGTGGTCTTGCGAATATTATTACTAAATAGAAGGAAATCTGTTTCATTGCTTTCATCCCCTCGTGCATTGCTTCTTGATTTTCAGCCATTGCTACAGAGTTTCCGATCCTTCCAGGTTGGCTTTGCCTGGGTTTTTCTAGTGCTTGAATGCTTTCTTTTCTTTTTGTGGTACCCAGACGTTTTAATCTCTGACCCAGTTGCTATGACGTATACAGTTGGAAGGAGGGATCCAGTTTTATCCTTTTTTTGTCTGTTTTTTCACTTTTCCCAAAAACACTTATTGAAAGTTTCATTTTTCTCCCACTGGTTTGAGATGCTGTCTTTTGTCATATTTAACTAATTTGACCTATTTCTGGATTTTCTGTTACATCCCATTGGTCTCTATTTATTCATGTGCCTCTTTAATTAAAAGAGGCACATGAATAAATGTGCCTTTATAATAGGTTTTCATATTTAGTAGGGCTAGCACTCTTATTGTTCTAGTGCATTGATTTTAAAGAAAAAGTCTAAGTAATAGCACTGATCATGAATGACTAGAGTTTGGGAAATAGTGCTTTAGCCCAAAAGAGCAAATCTGGAATGGAATGACTCCGGCATCTATATACCCCTTGGGGAGAATTCTCATTGATGACATAATACATATGGCTTTTGAATATGGTTCCAAGAGATATGAGTGAGGCTAGAGATCGCTCACAGGAAGTATCACTTTTGAGGATAGCATTGTTAGCACATCAAGACAATCCCTACCCTTCATCCTCCTCCTCCGAAATTACTGATGAAAGCAGTTTATTTTGGAGATTTTTGACCTGTTAAAAATACTGATTTGTAGAACCATAGAAAGTTAGAAATCCTCCAAATCTGGTGGGCTTTAATCCTCACCGGGAATCAGAAATGCTTGGGAAGGATCTCTTCCGTGGCTTCTCCCCATGCCGGGGCCCTCCCTCAGAATGCTCTGTTAATCTGGGATAAGGTGTTCTGTTGTTGTTTTGTTCTATTGTTAAAGTCTCTCGATTATTTTTACATGAGCAGCCGGAGTGGAGAACTGCTCACCCAGTCAGCCACCAGGTCAGGGGCAAGGCTGATCTTTCGGACACTGTAGTCCCAGCACCCAGCAGTGTCACATTATCATATCATTACAAATAATCATATTTAATTATATCATTACAAATAATGATTCATTGAGCAATATGTGAAGCCCTCCGTTCTCAGATGGGGAAAGACTCCAGACTCCGGAAGTCACTTGCCGAGGCTCACGGGGCAGTGGGCCAACAGGGGCAGGAAGCACGGGTCTTGACTCCGCACTGTCCTCTGTCCACATCCTCCCCTTTACTTACGGGCCGATGTGGTCAGGAGCAGGGGCTGTCGTGACTTCTGCGTTGTCCAGTCTTGTGACCTTGACCTTAGCTCCTCCTGTCAGTCCAGCAAAAAGTACAGCTCAGGGGTGAGCCTGAGACTTTGTGGTAAGATCGTTGGATTGTTTCAGCCTGTCTGCGGTGTCAGCCCACCTCGGGCAGGGGAGGCCGAGGGCCGAGCGGGGGGAAAAGGCACAACCAAGTGCTGTTCCCTGGCCTGCGAGTTTACAGCTGTCTCATTTTTTGACAGGAGTTTCACACCCTCAGTTCATAAAACACATTAGAGTTTTGATTAAAATGCATAATGATGGGGCGCCTGGGTAGCCCAGGTCATGATCCTGGGGTCCTGGAATGGAGCTCCACATTGGGCTCCCTGCTCGGGAGCTTTGAGTTAGGATGTGTGGTTTTCTGGCAGTCAGCCGTAATTGCGTTTTTCCCATAACCCATATTGCTTCATTCGGTCCTGATTTAGGTGGTTCCCTGGGAAAGCCTTGGATTTCAAAGCCAGTGCAGTCTCAAACTCAGGTTGTGCTAAATGTGCTGGATTGGGGGCTCTTCTGGCAGTGGTTTTTTGGGTTGTTTGGACCAGTCCTGCTAAGAAAAGGAGAAGGTGGAGAGTCAAGAAAGAAGATCAGTTTGAAGGTGTGAGAGCTACCAGGCAGGAGGATTCGCAGAACAAAGAATCGGGAGAGGGCCGACGGGTATGTCTGACGTTTGGCCCCGTTTCTCCCCTTGAAACAGTGCCGGAATCGTCGCACTTGTCACCTGAGAAGATGATTCGAGCTGTAGGCAGAGGGACACGGCTGGGGAGACATTGGTGTTGAGAACCCGCCAAGGAGGAGGAGCCCTCATAAACTCGCCAGGTTTTTGCTGTGGGCTCTGCTTAGGGACAGGGGTGAACCAGAGGAGACTGGCCCTCTCAGAATGGGAGGAATCAATATCTGATTATCCTCAGGTGACGTGGGGTTGTTTGTAGCCCCGACCTACCTGCCCGTTGGAAGCAAGAGCAAATCCTCTCAGAGGAGTCTCCCACCACCTGCGTGGTTTCTTGTGCAATGGGTGGCCCTCAGTCAGAAATGACCAGATCTTTGAGAGGTAAAACTTAACCGAAAACCAAGGGGAAATATAGACAACAGGAACAGACAAAATAAAATCATCAGACTTGGATTTTTTTTTAAGACTTTATTTATTTATTTGACAGACAGATGGAGATCACAAGTAGGCAGAGAGGCAGGCAGAGAGCATGGGAGGCAGGCTCCCCGCTGAGCAGAGAGCCCGATACAGGGCTCGATCCTAGGACCCTGGGATCATGACCTGAGCCGAAGGCAGACGCTTAACCCACTGAGCCACCCAGGCGCCCCTGACTTGGATTTCAAGAGAACTGAGAGTAGGATGTTTAAGGAAATCAATGTGCTGTACCTTTCCTTGTTCATCGTGGCCAGCCTAGGTCCAACGAGGCTGCCTCCGACTCCAGCCAGGGTGTTCCGGGTCTGAATGGTGAGCAGGTGCGTCTGCTTCGTGTCCTCAGCTGTGTTTGCACGGTTGTGAGCATCTCTGCTCCATCCCATCCTGGACAGCTTTGAGGTTGGGACAGGAGAGGAGCTGGAATGATGACCACAGGCTCTTAGACCTGAGAGCTAAAAGAGGGCCTGATGCTGTGTTTGGATCTTACTGTGCTTTTTTATCCTTGGGAGACGTGGACATTGTGATTGGGTTAGGCAGCGTAAACACTCAGGGAGGTAATTTTATACCATAAGGGTGGTGTTAAATATTTAACATAAACATCATTTCAATAAATGTGAATTCTTGAAAAATACTTTAAAATTTTACATTTACTATAGTCAATGTGATTTTTATAAAGTATAGACTTATTTGTTTGAAAATTTACATGGCTACTACTTACGGATCTGCTTTTGCGTATCAGATCTGCTTAAATTTTTACTTGAAATACACCCGTTGAGTGCTTACCACATGCAAGGCAGTGGGCCCACGACAAGGCTACAGACGTCAGTAAGAGCCGGCCTTTAGAGAGAGAGAGCCAAGACGGGGAGCCGAGCCTGAAACCAAAATGTCAGAAAGGAGGTGCGAATTTTTGGTTTTATTTATTTTTATTTTTTTGCATTTGCAGTGGGCCAGGCTAGGAGATGTCATCTTCTGTTCTGGTTCTTCCCTTTCGCACTTCTTTGAGCTGGTTCATTTTCTTCCTGTTGGCTTTTCAGTGCTTAAAGACCAGTAGTCTTCAGAAAGCCTTGCCTTAGCTTAATATCCTCAGTTCTTCCAGTTTTTCATGATTTATCTCTAATTAGTGTCCCTTTTGAGGGCCTTCCTTTCACTGAGCTCAGACATGACCCATTAGCAATGTAAAAAAAATTTTTTTTTTTTAAAGATTTTATTTATTTATTTGACAGAGAGAAATCACAAGTAGATGGAGAGGCAGGCAGAGAGAGAGAGGAGGAAGCAGGCTCCCTGCTGAGCAGAGAGCCCGATGCGGGACTCGATC
>NC_081569.1:140255342-140263896 GCF_022355385.1 Mustela nigripes
GGAAGCAGGCTCCCTGCTGAGCAGAGAGCCCGATGCGGGACTCGATCCCAGGATCCTGAGATCATGACCTGAGCCGAAGGCAGCAGCTTAACCCACTGAGCCACCCAGGCGCCCAGCAATGTAAAAATTTAAATTCTGTAACGGGGTTGGTCACAGAACAATGTTGGCCCCGGCCGCAAACGAAACCCTTTATACCAAATGGAAACACACCACACCTTGGAGCCTGTGTGCCTGCAGACAGATCATGTCCCGCGGGCCTCGCCTTCTCTTGCCGGCTGGGATTTCCCACAGAGCAGCGTTGGGGCCCGGTGTATAAACACTTCCCTTCCTGGGAAGAGGGAAAATGCTCTCTTCAGTTCGTGTCACTACATAAAATGGAGCTGTAAGCGACATACGGAATCAGATGAAGCATCTCCAACAGGAGAGCAGCCCTGGAAGGAAAACCAGCGGGTCCCCTCCCCAGAAGAAAGAGTGATGTTCCTCCCAGTATCTGAGTCCGTGGCTGCCGAGGCCACGCTGCCGTGACTCGCACAGATGGGTCATCGCTCACTGAGTGTTTATCAGGCGCATTGGGCCGATCCTTAGGCTGTGGGTAGAAGCCATGGTTTTCTACATGGGGAGCTCAGTCCCAAGGAGACAGCACACAGGCACCTTCAGTTCGGCATGTCTGACACTGGCCCCACTGTGGCTAAATTTATGACCAATTGGTTGTTGTTGGTTTTTTAAGATTTTATCTATTTACAAGAGAGAGACACAGTGAGAGAGGGAACACAAGCAGGGGGAGTGGCAGAGAGCAGGCTTCCTGCCAAGCAGGGAGCCCAATGTGGGGCTCGATCCCAGGACCCTGGGATCACGATCTGAGCCGAAGGCAGATGCTTAACGACTGAGCCATCCAGGTGCCTCTTGACCAATACGTTTTTGAGAAAAGTGACAAAGAGAGTTGAATGGGAAAAAAGAGCTTTTTGACAAATGCTGAAACAAATGAATATCCACAAAAAAAGAATGAAGTTGAACCTCTACCTCACTTCTGGTGCAGAAGTTAACTCAAAATAGATTATGCACTTCAGTGTAAGATCTGGAACTTTAAAACTCTTGAAGGAGAAAATAGGAGAGAATCTTCATGGCTTGGTGTCAGGCAGTGGTTTCTTAGAAATGACACCAAAACACAAATGATAAAAAAAATATAGATAAATTGGATTTCATCAAAAATAGATAAATTGGATTTCACCTCCTACTGTTGAGAAGTTGGGAAGACAGCTCACAGCATGGGAGGAAATATTTGCAAATCCTATCTCCAGTAAGGGACTTAGATCTAGAACATATAAAGAATACTTAAGACTTAATAATAAAAAGACAATCCAACTTAAAAATGGGCAAGTGATTTCAAGGGACGCTTCTTTGAAGATATACAGAAAGGTGCTTAGCCTCCTTGAGACATGAGCAAATGCAAACCAGAGCCACAATGGGACACCACCTCCCCACCCACTAGGAGAACTAGAATAAAAACGCTAGTATCAAGGGTTGGTGAGGACACACATGCTTGTCACACACTGACTAAGTGGCTATGTGGGTAAGTCCCCTACTGGAACACTACCCCTTTGCTGGGGAGAACATAAAAGGGTGCCACAGCTCTGGAAAACAGTCTGGCAAGTCTTCAAATCCTGAATGCACAGAGTTACCGTATGTCTCAGCATTTCCACTCCTAGGCGTATACCCAAGAGAAAGTAAAACACAGGTTTACACAAAATTCGTATGTGATGTTAATCGCAGCATTATTCCTAACAGCCAGACAGCAGCGACAGCCCAGATGTCTGTGCACCGTGAATGCCGACAAGGTGTGGTATAGCCACGCACTGGAATATTAGTCCGCAGCAAAACGGAGGGAAATACCAGTCCTGGCACAGTGTAGATGAGCTTTGAGCCCACGATGCTGAGTAAATGGGACCAGTCACAGAAGACCACATATTGTGTGACTCCATGTATAGGAAATGTCCAGAAAGGGCAAATTCATAGAGACCGAGGCAGCTTTGTAGTTGCTTGGGGTGCAAGGGGTGGGAATGGGAGTGGCTGTTAATAGGTTTCTTTGGGGGGGATGACGAAAACTTTTTTTTTCTTTTTTTTTTTTTAAGAGAAGAGAGCACATGAGTTCTCTCACACAGGGAGGGACAGGGAAAGAGGGAGACAGTCTTAAGCAGGTTCCACACTCAGCACAGAGTCCCAACGCGGAGCTCAGTCTGTTGAGCCTGAGATCATGACCTGAGCAGAAATCAAGAGTTAGGCGCTTACCCGACCGAGCCACAATTTTTTCTTAAGTGACCTACCCCCAACATGGGGCTGGAACTCACAACCCCAAGATCAAGAGGCCCACGTTGTACTGATGAAGCCAGCCAGGCGCTCTGGAGACGTTCTAAATGTAGACTGCAGCGATGGTCGCACCATGCTATGAATACCCTAAAAAATCATGAATTGTGTACTTCAAGTGAATGACTATCATGGGATAAAAATTTGTTTCTCAATAAATCTGTTTTTTAACTGAACTCACTGTTTTCCTTCCCGTTCTCTGTGAGGCGTCCACTGGCGTCCACAGTGGAGACCTGCCAGTCGTTCAGTTCCCTCCCGCCACATCCAAGCGGCCATGTTGTGGCTCGAAATCTCTTTCGTCTGTCCCCTTCCCCAGAGCATGATACTGAATTAAGTTAGGTCTTCATCATTGTTAAAACACTCTAATTGCATTCCACTTTTGTTGTTTACCTCTTTAAAAATCTCTCTGTACTTTGTTAAGTTGGTAATAATCACATCTGAGTTAACATTCTCTTCCTAAGTCTCATTAGGATAGTTCTCTGTCTTTCTGGATGAAGTCACGACTCCTCAGCATAGTATGTAAAGTCTTGCGTGAACTGGCCTCTCTGCCTCTTCAGCTTAATTTCCTCTACTCTCCTTATGAGGAATCTACCCTCACGTGTTCTTTGCATATGATATTCCTCCTGATTGTAATGCCAGGTTTCAAGTGACGGACAGCCCCATGTGGCTGGTGGCTAGCATGTTGGACAGCACAGACTGTAGAACTTCCACGTTGTATCATAAGCACTTAGTAAATACGTGCTGAATGAGTGAATGTGATCGTAGCTGTCGTGGTGACAGGCATTCACCCAGCTTCTGCTTTTGTGTTCCCTGGGTCATGAGGCTGCATAGCGGACTCCCCAGTCGGCCCTAGCTATCTGTTCCTTCTTCTTGTTACACTAAGCTGGTATTTACTTCTCCGAAATTTCTGCTGATAAGAAGTTCAAGTTCTACATCATCCAAAACAGCACGCACATTATTAGGCTCTGGGTGTCATTTCCTCAAAATCTGTTCCACCTTGGGTTAAACACTTGGCTCACTTAACCCTTGTGTAACAGTCAGCGGTCTCCAGCTTGTTGGTGCCCCTTAACAGTTACTGACTCCAGACCGTGTGACCAGGACAGAATCCGGGGCTTTATCAGCTCTCTCTCTGATACATGCGTTTCAGGTTGCGCAGCCCTAGTCAGTGGTGTCCGCGTCTGCCACGGAGTTCAGCAGTTGGCACAGGAGCTGGCTGAAAGGATTAGTCATTGAATGTATGTTGAATTAAGACTTTTTAAACTTTTTTGGAGGACAGTGTTTTCTGTCACTGCGTGTGTGATCAAATAAATTTTAATCGTATCTGTAATTTTTTCTTTTTCCAAAGCTTTTATTTATTTGAGAGAGAGAGAGAGGGAGGAGCATGCGTGAGCGTGGGGAGGGGCAGAGGGAGAGCATCTCAGGCTCTCCAGGCTAAGCACGGAGCCCACCTGGGGATCAGTCCCATGACCTTGAAATCATGACCTGAGCCGAAATCAAGAGTTAGACACTTAACCCACTGAGTTACCCGGTGCCCTGCAATTGTTTCTTAATTGCTCTTAAGGCACCTCTTTTTTTTTTTTTTAAATCATAAAAACATTTAATCACCATGGAAAATTTAAAGAACATGGGTAAGCAGTGAGAGTAGAGGACAGGCACTCATTAGCACTTTATCCAGAGATAGTCACTGTAGCTTTCTGCTCTGTGTCCTTTTCTATAGTCACGCATTTTTAAAAAAATGTATATATTGCAGATGAGTACTATGCACACAGCTTTGTCACTGTTATTTGCCAATATGCCGTGTTTAATGACGTATTTGTGTCGTTAAATATTCACCTTTTCTCAACGTTTTATCATGAACATTTTCAGACTCAGAGCAATTGAACTGCCTAGTAAACACCGACATTCCTGCCACTATTTTACGTTACTTGCTGCGTCACTTTTCTGTCCACGTCGCTTTCTTTCTATCCTTCCATCAGTTCTTCTGTTTTGTGTGTGTGTGTGTGTGTGTGTGTGTGTGTGTGTGTGTGTTTTGTTTTGTTTTTTTGTCTAGGTTATTTAGCCACACAGCCAGCCAGTCATTGGTATGCAGTTTCTTTCCATTTACATGATGCTTGTTTTCTCACCGTTGACTTTGAGATTTTGTTACATGTTCTACATAGAAGTCATTTATCAGATCTACAGTCTGCAGTGTCTCCCAGTGACCGTTGACTTTGAGATTTTGTTACATGTTCTACATAGAAGTCATTTATCAGATCTACAGTCTGCAGTGTCTCCCAGTGCGCAGCTATCAGATCTACAGTCTGCAGTATCTCCCAGTGCAGCTTTCCTTTTTGTTTGCTTTTCTTTTCTTTTCTTTTTTTTTTTAAGATTTTATTTATTTATTTGACAGAGAGCGGGCATGTGAGCACAGACAAGAGCAGGGGAAGGGAGAACCAAACTCCCTGCTGAAGAGGGAGCGGACACTGGCTCAGTCCCAAGACCCTGGAATCATGACCTGAGCCAAAGGCAGATGCTTAACTGACTGAGCTACCCAGGCACCCTGTCCTTTCATTTACTTAGTGATGTACATATATTTTTAATTCTGATGAAGTCCAGTTTACCAATGTTGTCTCTTTTTTCTTTTTAAGATTTTATTTATTTATTTATTTGACAGAGATCGCAAGTAGGCAGAGAAGCAGCTGGGGGTGGTGGGGGAGCAGGCTTCCCGTCAAGCAGAGAGCCTGATGCGGGGCTCGATCTCAGGACCCTGAGAGTATGATCTGAGCCGAAGGCAGAGGCTTAACCCACTGAGCCACCCAGGCGCCCCCAATGTTGTCTTTTATAGATCATTCTTTGCCTGTGCCCAAATCAGGGAGATTTTCTCCTGTGTTTGCTTCTAGAAGGTTGATAATTTTAATTCTCACACTTAGCCTATGATCTCTTTTAAGTTAATTCTTGTGTATGGTGTGAGATAAGGGCCTACGTTCACATTTTTGCCTGTGGATTTCCAATTATTTCAGTGCTATTTGTTGAAAAAGACATGCTTTTCCCCATGAGTTTTCTTAGCATCTATACTGAAAATCATTGGACTCTCTACTCATTCATTTTTAACTTGGTACGGAATAGAGTAAAGCTCATTTCTGTTTAACTGTGTTTTGCCTGTGTTCTGATGGCTTCATTTATACCAAGTGTTTTGGAAACAGCTTATTTTCTACGGTAGGTCTCATCTTGATTGCGATGATGGGTGCAGAAGCATGGGGAATGGTAAAGAATTGGGAAAGTCCTGGCAAGGGACCCTGTTCTTGCCTCTTGTCCCTGTCACTGAGGTTGGTTATTTGCCTAGAAGCATGAGTGACAATTACCTACTCGGGGAAGTGTTCACAGGAACAGTGATGGAGTAAATGCTTTAGTTGTGGGGGAAACAAACAAACATCTTCTGGCATGTACCAGGATACCAGCAAAGTTCAGAAAACTTCCTTAAGACTAAAAGTTACTTTTTTCTAGTGCTCTCTTTTGAAGTCTGCTTTCTATGGAGAGTAACTACAGTTTGTGAAAATATGACAAAATGTGAACTTTGAGTTTAAAAGTGTAGTTTGGCAAGAAGTTCTGAACTCTATTTCCTAATTAATACCCTTGGTAATAATGATAGCAGTACTGGTATTAATGAGCACTGCTCACGGGCCAGGCACTTTTCTAACCACTTCACATACATTGTCTCTAATCTTTGCAGTCACCCTTGAGGGTAGGTACTACTATCTCTCTCTCTCTTTCTATCTCTCTCTTTTTTTTTCTTAATTTTATTTTATTTTTTTTCAGGGATCCAAAATACTACTGTCTCTCTCTTTATGGGTGAGGAGTCTGAGGCACAAGAAGACAAGACACTTGTGCCTTTAGCAGGAAAGCTGGGGCCCCACCGCACATCCTAAGCTTGTACTGTTTACAAATTCATGCCTGTGGAGTTCCAGAGACTTCCAGAGACTGATCCGCAGTCCAAGCCTTCAGTTTATACTCCATATTTCCCATCTTCATTATTGCATTCATTTTTTTAACCACTTGTAAATATAATTGTTTGCCCAAATGTCACTCTCTTGGCATTTCTGGTGGGGCTGGCATAGCTATCGGGCTTCTCACTGAGATTTTCAGGCTTTCAGTGAAGAAGCTGGAAGGAAAGGGTCATGTAGATGTTTGGACTCACAACTGAGTTTCTTCTGTCGGTTGTTTCTTTTCTAAAAGACCAGGTCGTGGCCTCCTGCACATATTAATTGGCAGGTGGGCTCATCCTTTGTATAGTAAAGGTCTGGAAACGGGGGCTTTTACTGCCACGGTCACCCGTGGCATCTGCTCAGTGTCCGTTGGTCAGGGTACATGACTATGATCCGGGGAGGACAAAGGGTTAGGGCAGGGGATTCCTGGGAGTGGGAATGGGAGTCAAGTGGTTGCCCGTGGAGGATGGGAGAAGGGAGCTGGGCCTTGATTCAGGGGAGCTAGGGGCTAGGCCTGGCTCTGCCTGAACTTGCTGCTGATGTTGGAGAGTCGTGGCCTCTGCTAAGCCTCGTCACTACCATGTATCTGCTTATGAAGGGGGGGATCTCGTGTCTCAGAGCCCTTCTGCTTCCACAGCCTGGGGTTCTAGGGGGACTTTCTGACTCAGGAGGACAGACTGATTCAGGCTGCTGGTCGTCCAAAATTAGGGCAGAACCAAGTCATGTGAGCCGTAAACATAAATGTCTCCTTTTCTTGGTCTCATTAGGGAGATGTGATTCCGATGTAAGTAAACTCCAAACCCTGCTGGCTCGCTGGCGTCCCTGGCCGTACTCCTGAGTAGGGCTGGAGGCCCGGCTTATGTTCCTCCCTCCTCGTCTTTCCCAAACAGATGGACTATAGAATCTTCCTTTCTGTTGTTGAGCATGGTGGACAGTGCAGAGCTTGCCTTTGATTCGCTTAACTGCCTCGATCCGTGGTTTCCTCTTAAAATAGGGATAGTAATCCCCGGCTCAGCTACTCTGCTGGATGGTTCTTTGACCATAGAAGACAATGTCTGAGAAACGCTTTCAGAGCGCTCTGTAAGTGTTAGCACTCATGATGGTCTGATAGCAAGAGTAGGGACGTGCCCGCTGTGTAAGGGTTTCAGCCTGTGGCACCTCGAAGAGGTTAGCACTTCATCTTAGACCGAGGAAAAGAAGCGAGGGTTCCCATCTGTCGTCGGGGAACCAAACTGCAGTCGTGGGTGCCGGCACTGCAGCCCCTCGCCTGCTCCGTGCCGGGCAGTCAGGACCCTGGGCCAAGCTGGACCCGGGTTTCTCGGGAGGTACCAATTCCAGTCCCATCAAGGCAGACAAGGAATTAGGCTTTTCTGGGCAAGGTCAGTAAATTATTACAATTAATAAAATTGGCATGTTTGTTAGATTTTTAAAGTCTTTCTAAAATTAGTTCTTTGAAGCCAAGAGGCTGTAAAATAAACTGACCAAAAACACTCCCGTAACCTAGCAAGTGTTCCCATTAATACTGCGCAGGAATCCTGGACATAATCAGCACAGCACCCCGAGAGGCGGCTAAATGTCATTCTCATTTTATTTTATTTTATTTTATTTTTAAATATTTTATTTATTTATTTGACAGAGAGAAATCACAAGTAGATGGAGAGGCAGGCAGAGAGAGAGAGAGGGAAGCAGGCTCTCCGCTGAGCAGAGAGCCTGATGCGGGACTCGATCCCAGGACTCTGAGATCATGACCTGAGCCGAAGGCAGCGGCTTAACCCACTGAGCCACCCAGGCGCCCTCATTCTCATTTTAGAAGTGAGGAAACTAAGGCTGGGGAGACCGCTTGTCCCGCGCCGCCCCGTTTGTTATCGGCGCACCCGGGCCTGTGGTGGCTGGAGAAGAACTAGCTTTTGTGGAACTTTTACCAACTGCACACTGCATTCACGGGTACGATCTCCTTTAACCGTGTGATGGCCTTCCGAACTGGCACAGGCCTGCTTCACAGCAGCCGAAGATCAGCAGGGTTAAAAAATCGGGGTAGGGGCACCTGGGTGGCTCAGTTGGTTAAGCAACTGCCTTCGGCTCAGGTCATGATCCTGGAGTCCTGGGATCGAGTCCCGCATCAGGCCCTCTGCTCAGCAGGGAGCCGGCTTCTCCCTCTGCCCCTTGCCCCTTTCATGCTCGCTAGCTCTCTCTCAAATAAATAAAATCTTAAAAAAAAAAAAAAAAAAAAA
>NC_081569.1:140263996-140309805 GCF_022355385.1 Mustela nigripes
AAAAAAAAAAAAAAAAAAAAAAAAAAAAAAACACCGGGTAGCAGCTCAAAGGATGGAGCTGGTATTTCATGGCAGCTGTGGAAGTTTCCAGCTCGGTACTACTGCACTTTGTGGCCTCTCGGGTCGTGGATGCCTTCATTCACTCAACACGCGTTTGATAGAGGCCTGGTGATGTCCCAGGCCTTTCACTTTCCCCAGCTTGCCCTTCTCGTTTCCCCGGGACCTCTGAGGTTAGTGCTGTTGGAATAGTCTGTTCAGGGTGTACCCTTATATGTATGTTGGGAGGGCATATATGAAATGGCGTTACTGTTTTTATAAAAATCATTCCCGTGCATCGTAAAAATCAAGCGATACAGAAAAGTACAAAAAAATACAGTACAAATGACCAAGGATGCCAGTTCCCTAGAGATAAGGGTTATTAGCATTTTGCTGACATGCTTCCAGACATCTCTATGCACACGTACATACACACAGAAGAGCACAATAGTAACAGAGCAGCTATATTTACTGAGCTGTTCTATAGCGGCTCTGGCCTGAGCAGCTCCATGGTTCTCACCAAAACCCTTTGAGATAAAAATGCTACCCCATTTTGCTCAGAAGGAAGCTGATGTCTCAGAACAATGAAGTAATTTAATTTGCTCAAGGTCAAGTTGTGGCAAGCTCTCTGAGTCTAAAGAAGGCTGAGGCCGTGACCACGGGGCAGGGTCATATGGATGTGGTCGTGCGTCCCTGAGAATACACTGTACTAGAGGGTCTTTTCTGTAATGTGCTTTTTTGTTTGATTTGTGGAAGTGTTTGTTATACAGCAATAATTCATACTTTGTAACAATTCTCTATAATGTTTTTATTCAATAATATTAACCGTAGGTCTGTGTTTGCAGTGACTCTATTTTTTTTTTTTCTTATTTTTCTAAACCAAGTGAGCCACCCAGGCTCCCAGTATTTTTTTTCTTATTTTTCTTAAAAGATTTTATTTATTTATTTCAGAGAGAGTGAGAGCACGAGCAGGGGGAGGGGGAAAGGGAGACTCTTGAGCAGGGGCTCCATCTCATGACCCTGAGATCATGACCCGAGATGAAACCAAGAGTTGGCGCTCAATGGACTGAGCCCCCCAGGCGCCCCGTACTGATTCCTTGTAGATACTGTATTTTATTTGACCAATCCCTGGTGATGGATATTGAGTTTATTGCTATTTTAAGTCATACAAAAATCAACATCTTCGTGCCCTTTGGTTTTAACTTGTTCTGTGGTGGTTACAAGTCCGGTAGCCTGTGTTTGAGTATGATAAGCTCTGCCATCTTTGAACTGTGTGATCTTGGGCAAATTGTTTCACCTTTCTGTCCCTCAGTCTCCTCATCTGTAAAATGGGAAAAATAAGAGAACCTGACTCCATGCTGCTCCCCCAGGGTCAAGTTAATTGACGCAACAGGCAGAGCCGAGCAGGGGACATCATAGCAGCTCAGTGAGTGCTGACCCTTGCTTATGGGGCGCTGGTCGGTGGAGGGAGCAGGAGTTTTTCAACTAAGGCGCCATGGATAACTGCTGGGGAGGTGTCTGTGGATCCAAGGAAGAAGGGGCACCTGGACAGGGTCTCTTTCGTCCCGTGATGGCAGCGTGAAAGTTTGCATTTTCCAGGAACAACCAGTGCCCTCAGGGCAAAAGGGGACTTCTGTGCTCAATTCAGACCCTCATCTTTCTTTTTCAGTTTTAACCTAGAAGTTGCTTGCCATCTTGACAGCAATTTGATGCCTTTAGAAATGGCATCTTGTTTTTTAGCAGCATGACCTGGCTTTTCGGGTTCTTTTCACTAGGAGGGTTGATCTGAAACACCCCGTTCCTCATCACTGGAAATGAGAAGTCGATCCAGCTTTGTTTAAAGATCCGTGTTGATTTCTCATCTCTCATCCCATGGTGGCTGTCCCAGAAAATGACAGCACTTGGGTGGCACACCTGGTCCGTGGGTGTAGCTGTTTGCCACAGGAGGGACTGGCTTCAGGGTCTGGGCCTCTGGCCTCATGGGGAGCTGAGGGCATCCAGATGCCAGAGCCCCGTACCTGGTGGAGGCACACCAGCTGGGGAGCCCAGCCCAAGAGGACACATTAATGACAGAGAGGAGAACCTCCGACTGAGGGGATGGACACTTCTGAGGGAGAGAGTGCAGCGTTAGCAACTTCGGTCTCTCCTGTAGGAGCAAGTGTGGGGTTTCTCCGCCTCGGCACGATTGATATTTTGGGCCAGCTAATTCTTTGTTGTGGAGGGCTGTGCTGCACATAGTAGGGTGTTGGCAGCATGCCTGGCCTCTACCCACCAGGGGCCTGTAGCATTGCCCCGTCCCCAGTTATGACAGCTGACGGTGTCTCCACACAGTGCCAGATAGTCCCTGGGCCATTCAGATGGCCCCAGTTGAGGCCCCTGGTGATAGAGCAGTCCACGGGTCTCCGACTTCAACGTGCGTCCGTCCGAGGCCCCCGGCGAGCTTGCTGAGACACAGGCTGCTGGGTTGCATCCTCCTTCCTGAAGTCTCTGATTCTTAGTCTGGGAGGGGCTGAGAATGTTCCTCTCGGACAGGCTCGCAGGTGGGTGATGCCCGACTGCTGGGGGAGGCGCCTGCTTTCGAGAGGCACCGGTTTAAAGGACAAGTGCCTCCATTGGAAACCAGGAGACTCCGTTCTGACTCCATCCGCGACGGTAACTGTGGAGCCGTGGGGACGGTGCTGTTTCTCTCTTTCTGTGGTCTGAAGCGGGCCGGCATTTTTCTTAGAGTCACCGATGCCACTTAATGAAATCTAAGAAGCCCTTCAAGTTCCACGTTCTCATCATAGAGTACAGTGGTTCTCAAAGTTTGGTTCCGCCAGAGCCTGTGTCCCTTTTGCTCTCCATTTTCTTTTTTTATGCCGTATTTGCTGTGGGGTCCAAGGGGAGGTAGCATCATAGGAGAGTGAATGGTTTGAGAAGGAGGCATGGACCACAATCTGGTGCTTGTATTGTTTCGTGCTCACAGAAATATATTTTTAAAAAAGAACTACAGCTCCAGCTGTAGTCAGCTTCCTGGCAAATCCCGGCTCAGCATTAGGGCTGCATGGGAAGATCTTAATCACTTTATCCCGATACCTATTAATTTAACAGCAGGGCTATAGGCTGGGCGTCAGAGCTTTTTGTAAGGAGGAATATAAACACCATTGCAAGACTTATGCAAATGAAACGTTTTTGGAAACTAAGAAGCAGTGCTATTTTGGAGGAGGAAAAACACCACCTTGTACATTTTAGTAGGGAATCAGAAATAGAGAAAGCCTGATTATCAGAAATAAAATGTGAGAAAGAATAACTAGCTTTTTGAGGGAACAAAATTTAAAGCAGGACTTCTCAAATTACAGCTCTCTGAGGTTTATATTCATGCGATTTCTTTACCATTGTATGTCTTCCCTGTAAGTCCTTCTCTAGGGAGGACATGCGTTAAATGAAGGTTCTCCCTTTCAGTGCTTGTATAATTGGGAAAGAATTGCATGGTCAATTCTGGTGTCTGGACTCTAGAGAAGGCGGCACAGACCTCACATCTCTGTGGGCTGGTTTTAGATGTACGTATCTAGACCCCTCCTTTACTTCCTACCCTCAAAATGAGATACCCACCCTGCCTTGCCAGCAGGTGCCAGAAATTCCCACATCATTCATTCACTCGGTCTCTACCATGGCCTGAATGTTTGTGTCCCACCGTAAATCACTTGTTGGGATCCTAAACCCCAGTGTGGTGGTGTGAGGAGGGGGACTTATATGAAAGAGACCCCGTGGAGCTCCCTGGCCCCTTCCGTGTGCAGATACAAAGAGAAGTTTGCGACCTGGAAGAGGGCACTTTCCTGCCCATGCTGGTACCCTGATCTTGGCCTTCCCGCCTGCAGAACTGTGAGAGAGTCATGACTCTTTACAGACTCCCCAGTTGGTCACACTGCAGCCTGAGCGGACTAAGGCAGTGTCTGTCTTCCAAAGGCTCCCACCGGACTGGTCTCAGAAATTCCCTTCCTCACTTAGCTTCTGGGAAGACATTTCACGTGCCAAAGCCTTTGGGATGCACTCCTTCCTTCCTGCAGCTCTTTAAAACATTTAATTAATTAATTGTTTGTTCGTTCCCATTCCCTACCCTCTGTGGAAAATACAGATATGAACAGGACGTTCTCTGATCTGCTCGATTTCTTCTTTGACTTCGCATTATTATGCCAGTTAGTGTGGGTTGGGTGTGCCTGTGTCTCTATAGTGGGTTTGGTTTGTGACTTCCAAGCACTATTATATGAGAAGGAAAGGGATGGTAGGCTGGGTTTGTGAAGTTGGGGGATTAGAGTTAATTATGGTAAGTGCTTCAGAATAGCCAGATCTGGGGGAGGGGGAGGGGTTTGTGAATCAGCAGCTATGAATCAGACGGTCCCTTTTTTGTCTTAAGAGACCCACAAGTGTGATAGTTGGAGAGAATTCAGAGAAGCACTGAAAGCTGGAAGTTCTGGAAAATACCACCACCACCACCACCACCTCCCATTCCAGGATGATTTGAATTAAGAAAACTAGGCAGTGATTTAGAATTGACTTCAGTCATTTGAAGGATTTTCACAAAATAAGAGGATGTAAATGGGAAAAAAGCAAAAATGGGCCAGATAGGAAAGAATTTCTTAATTCCCTGTTCATGGGGATGGATGATACGCTGTGGTGAGATATTATAGGAAAACTACCTACAGCTTGTACAAAGGCAGAAAGATTATAGTGTGCTCTTTTGGTACACTCGAGAGCATCATTTAGCAAGCCCACCTAAGGGACAACTAACTTTTTTGGTTGTTGTGTTTAAAGATTTTTAAAGATTTTAAATACACCCACTTGATTTTGGGTGTATTTTGATCTCTTAGAAGAAACTACCTCCCAAAATTTTAAAGAAAGAAAAAGTTATATATGTACGAAAATAAGGGTAAACACAATGAAGGGATGGAATACGGCTGTAAAGATGGCAATTAAAGAAAAAATTCTAAAAAAGGAATTGATAAGATAAGTTGGTTGGAAAAAGAAAGAAGATAAAAAAGGGGGAGAGAATGTGCTCAGGCTGGAGACTAGACTAAAGCTCTGTGCTAGATTTAGGGGGTGTATATATATACATATATATATTGGTTTTGGTTTTTTTATTTATTTAGTTGACAGGCAGAGATCACAAGTAGGCAGCGAGGCAGGCAGAGAGAGAGAGAGAGGGAAGCAGGCTCCCCGCCAAGCCAAGCAGAGAGCCCGATGGGGGGCTCAATCCCAGGACCCTGGGATCATGACCTGAGCCGAAGGCAGAGGCTTTAACCCACTGAGCCACCCAGGCGCCCCACACCTAATGTTTTTGGAGAAGACTTCATTTTGTAAAGTTAGATGCTAATCTGTAGAAGATGAATGAGTTACACGTGATTTCTGTCTGCTAGAGAGCTAAATGATTGTGTTTAGTAGAAAAGACAACTACAAAGGTTCTGGTGTCATTGCTTTGTGGGACATGAGCCAGTTTTCGATCTAACTTTGCAAGAGTATCACAACATTCTTTTTTTTGCCATTGACTCTGTGTGTTTCTTGTGTAACCTTTGAACCAGCTTTGTCATCCTACTGTTCCCTCATCATGACTTAAATCAGTCCTTGCCACAAGCATACTATATACTATATGACCGTTAAGTTTTTAGCTTTTGAAAATTACACTTTGACAGAATGAACACATGAGGAGATAAGCATCTTGGTTAGGTAGCCAGGCTGTTGCCTGAAGTAGGGTTTGACTTATCTGACTGTGAGGTCCTTTTAGCCCTGAATTCCCACACTTACGTGTGTTTTTAAACTCTCTTGGTCACTTGGATAGTTGGTTGCATTTATGGGTCATCTAATTATGTGACCTGGATAAACACTTAAAATTCCTGTCTTGTCAAGACCTCAGTGGCACCAAGTGGAAAAGGGTGATTTCCTGTGTTGTCGATGATAATATGATCATTTCCTTATCTAGCACATGTAATTGGCACACTGTGTGTTGTATTTGGCCATCGCAGTTTCTTTGTGAGGGAGGAAGACGGGAGTTTTTACCCACACTGCGCAGGCGAGTGGGCTGAGACTCTGATAGGTGAGGTGACTGGCTGTGCAGCCAAGGGCTGGAGCTCAGACCGCCGCTCAGCTCTTCATGCTCCAAGCTCACGGGCTGCTGCACACCAGGACCAGGATGCGAGAGGATCTTGAAAAGAGCCGTGAGCCGACGTGGGGAAGGAGACCAGCGCCAACAGGGTCACTAGAAAATCCTTTGTCCCAGCTGCAGATGCCTTCATAATGGCTTACCAACACCGACGCTCCCTGAGCTTTCGGAGGCCCTGTGGTCTGCTCCCAGTTTTCTGAAAGGCTGCAGGTGTGACTGTCTCTTCTTGCCCCTCCTCGACTCTCAAGGTCGTGTGGCACTGGGCCTACTGGCAGGGACCCAGTAGGGACCTGATGGAATATGTGAATTTGCCACACACGCTTTTATCTCCGCGATTCTCCCTGGTTCCTGGTAGGATTTTCTTGGCAAAGTTCTATCTGGGTGACATTGGAGCAGATGCACTTGTTTGTTCAAAAGGATAATCTGCCCTTTATCTGATGGCTGCCCCAGAAAGAGCATGCAGACTTCATCAGGTCCGCCTTTTTATGAAATTCTCTTCATCTGCAGACAGCTGGCTCATGAATCCAGCCATATTCACGGAGCGATTCCGGGCGCTGTCCCTAATGTAGAGCCCTAGAGACGGGACAAGGTCCTTGCTCACGTGGCGCTGATTTGGCATACGATCTTCATGGGGTGCTTAGTATTTCTGTTGAAGTGTTTCCCATCTTTGCTTTGTTACTAACCTAAAGCCACATGAAACCATGGGATTGTGAGAAAGACTATCTTGTTTTCTGCTCTTGTGTCCTGCACCCCGGAGTCCAGACCCTGTCTGCTCTTACCTGCACTGCTGCGGCAGCTTCTGACTGGTCTCCCCACTTCCACGTTCCTTCTAAAATCAAAATCTGTCATGTTACTCCCTAGTCTCGCACTCCACAGTGGCTTCCGCGGCTACTAAAGCCCTACGGACCTCTCTGGCCTCCTCTCCAACTCCTCTGCTCCTTACTCTTCTGTTCCTTACTCCTCCGTTCCAGCCGCGCTGCATAGGAGGGCAACAGCCAAGCTCTTGTTTCCTCCCACCTCAGCTCATTCTTCCACCTGCAGTAATCCCTCCTTGAGGTTTGCACAACTGTCTCCTGTTGTCACTCAAATCTCACCAGAACTGTCACCCCCTGAGGGGGTCTTTCCTATTACCTTGGTTAAATTCAGTAGCTCCGGCCCTTTGCCCTCTTTTCTAATCTCTTTATTCATTCGTGATCTGCCTTGCCCCCTTCCCAGCCAGCTCTGGGAGACTGAGGACCTCCGTGTACCCACTGTTCTCTCTGCAGCCCCTGGAGTAGCATAGCGTCATGGCCCTCCAGCTGTTGGTTGAGTGAGTGCAAAGCTAACCTCCAGGAACGGACACAGGTATCTAGACAGTGCTGATCTGCTGAGAGAGACTGCTGTGGACGGAATACAGGAATCAGTACCAGTGACCCCTCCTGTTGAGTAGTGGTAGACTGAAAAATATAGTTGTGTTTCCTTTGTAGTAGAATGCCTTTGAGGGGTAGTTCTTCGTTTTAAATAGAATTCTCAAAATAGAGGTGAGGGACGGCTTTATTTAAAACTTTAATTTTAAAAAAAGCAACTTTTTTTTTAAAGCTAAATGTCACTATAGAAGTTCACTTAATTATGTAACTTGGGGGGGAGAATTAGTTCGGCGTGTAGGACTCACATTTCTTATCAACTGAAGAAGGGATTTTTGTTATTGTTTTTAAATTTTTGGAAAGTTTAATTCAACTGCAGTAAAAGCACATTCAGTGAATTCAACAAGTGTTTGACCAAAGGCCTACTGTGTGCCTAGGAATGTTAGCTTTCCCAGCTTGTCAGGAGCCTGGAAATACCTCCTGTGTTTGGGTTCAGCATCCCCACGTTTGTTTCTCTGGAGGCTCCTCAGGCAGCCCACTGTGGCCAGTCACCGCAGGAGGAGAACAGGGCCCATCAGGAGGCCTTTATTCTTACAGTGAGACTAGAAAAAGAGGGGTGTGTCCAGATTAAGGAGGGTGAACGTTGGTGATGAGCCCCACCCCTGCCCTCAGGGCTGCCTGTCCTGGAAGCCCGGCATTCTCTGGGCTGCCCTTGCTAGAGGCCGAGGAAAGCCTGGCGGCCGCACCTTTCCCCTTCAGTCCTCCTTCAGCCAGAAACATTTATCAGCTTTATGTCCCATGTAAGGAACATTCCAAAAAAAAAAAAAAAAAAAAGTCCCATGGCAGAAACAGGCTTTGTCTGAGCCTTGAGTCATTGGCAGTTGACCTGGGATGACCTTTTGTTTTTTAACATTCTCTGGTCACAGAAGTGCCTTCCTGGGCTATTCAGGTAGGCGTGGAGCTGTCAGGAGGCGTGGGCCCTCACTGTGGCCCTCTTCCTGGCACTTTGGTGCTATCTGATCAAACGTGCCTAGCCTTCGAAGCCCACTCCATCCCGGGTCTGGCCCTGTGTCAGCCCAAGATCCTAGCCCTTCCTCCCTGCAGCAGCTGACGCACCCTTGCAGCCCTTACAGACGCGTGTCTGGCCATGACATTCAGGCACTAGACTGGACCAGCTGGGTGGAAGTACCCCAGATGGTCACTGTGGCCCAGCCTTGTCACAGAGCCACAGGCTGCCTGACCGTCTACGGGATAAGCGCTCTACTGGAGGCAACCTGAAGCTGTTGGGTCTTTGGTGTTGGGACCCAAGAGGGCACAAGGCTGGCAAACACTGGCATTAAGCTGACCTGGCTCCACGTCATTGCTCTGCGACTTGACACCAGTATGACCTTGGGCAAGTTACTTAACTTCTTTAGCCTCTATTTCCTTATTAGTAAATTGGGAGATCTCATGAAATTTTGTCTGCCATACATTTGGTTCTTGGATTTGGAGATTTTTCACCAACTCTGCTTGAACTCAGACCTAATGAATTGCCCTTAAAGGTATAACCAGCATTCCAAGAGGAGATTCTTGTGTTACTGATGGAAAACAGGCATGAAGTCCTGAGGTCTCCGTCCCCCTGGCTTCGGCCACACTGGACCTGCCACGTGGCCAGGCTAAAACACATCTGGCCGGTGCCCACGGCGGCAGACGACTAGGAGCTAAGAGCTAAGTGCTCCTCCCCACACCTTGCAGATAATGCCAGCGTCGTCGGCTCTGGCCGTGAGACCAGCCAGCACCTCTCTCAGTCAGGAGTGGTTGTTGAGCATCTGCTATTTACTAGCCCCATCCTTGAGGCTGAGAAGGACTGGTAAGAGAATGCCCTGAAGCTCCTTTCCCTCCGGAGCCGGAGCTCGTGTCTGGTTGCGCAGCAGCTGCCCCTACCCCCGTGCCCCTGTGACTGTGCCCAGGTTGTTAGTCAATAGCGACATCATATCGTTGTGTTTGCTGTGGGGGACTTGTTCTTCCTGAACCTTGGGTAGTCTCTGCTGTTTTTTTAAACTTGGGATTTTGGACAGTGATTTTATACATATCTCCATACATGGGGGGTGGGGTGTCTGTACATACACACACACACACACACACACACATACCCCTCCTGTCCTGAGAATCCTGGACAGAAATACCTTGACCCCCACCCAAAAAATAAATGAGCTGTCAGCAAGCAGACAGAACACAGCACTGAGGAGGGCGGCCTGGCCGTAGAGGAGATTGTCCGGCTATCAGTCCCAGAGAGGTGGCCTTGTAAACCCGTAACGGGGATGGAGAACGTTCCGTAATTTGAGCCACTCGACAAGGAGCTCTCACAGCTCGGCAGGTGCTGCCCTGCCCTGCCTCGGGGTCCCGACTGCCATCCTGTGAGAGGGGCACAGCCGGCACCTGCCTTCCTCCAGCTGTGCACGCAGGGAGTGGGGCGTGGCCGGTGATCACAGAGTCAGGAAGTGGCAGATCTGGGACGTAAACTCAGTTATTTAATGACTCCAGATCTCTGGGGTATTCTGTTATATCATGATTCTGCCAAGAAGCTGCTGTCACTGGAGGGTCCCAGGCAGAGTCTTGTCAGGAATATTGGGCAAGGCATTCTGGATCAGCTCAGTTGATGATTGCTATATGGTTTGAGGGGTCTCAGGATTCCCCCCAAATCATTCTCACTGATCAGTTGGCCATTACCACCTCATTTCTTTGAGTCAGGCTCTGGACTCTGGATGTTCTTCAAGGTAGAGAGGACGTGGGAAGGGGGCATAGTCGTCCCAGAGCACCTTTGTGTGTGGATACCTGTGCTCCCATCACCCTCCTCCCTAACGGAAGGCGGAGGCGAAAGGTAGTCCCTGCTGCAGACCTTTACTGAATGGCTCCTCTCTGTCTGGCTCTATGCCAGGCTCTGGGAATGCACAGCACTGCCCCACGGGCCTCAGGGATGTGTGCGGCCGGCAGGGTGGTGTGCGGTGGGTCAGTGGCAGTAGAGCGAGCTGACTGGCCTGGGGGTGTGCAGGCCCCTGGGGGCAGAGCATGCCTGAGAGGACACAGGTCACACAGGCAACAAGGAATCATCTGCGGAGTTGCCTCATGGACCAAAGGATGGTGGCCCTGGCACATTTTGGGGACGGGGACTGTCTTCCTGAATTTGGGGGTTTGTGGACAGTTTTGAAGGAAGGAAGTGTTGGAGAAGTAAGACGTTCTTTGTGAGGCTGAGGCATTTTTGCATAATCCCATGGGTACTGAAGAACTAATGCAGGGTTAGAAGGGGCAGGGGCGTCAGAATCAGATTTAAGAGGAGAAGGGAATGAGGAAGACCAGTTATAAGGCACAAGGCCCCAAAAGAAGTGCTGAGGGCATGGGGGTGGGAGGGGCTGGGCTCAAAGAAACCTTCTGGAGGCAGAATCAGAATTAGGGACTGATTGTATTTGTGTTGTGAGGGAGAGAAAGTCAAGAGTGACTCAGGTTTTTATTTGAAATCTGTCTTCCTTACTTTATAGAGAGTTGCACTCTAAATGCTGAACATCTCCTTAATGGCAAGTTGCAGAATACAGCTGAATCTTGCCAGCTCAGGCTTTACAAACTGGTAAACCTTTTTTTTTTTTTTTGGCTGACATCTTTTCCTTTTTCTTCTGTTCTGAAATTATTATAGTAATTTTTGTACCTCAAGGAATTGAAGAGTCTGGTACATACTAGACACTCAATAAATGAGTAATTAAGTCAATGAGATCATTCATCACAGTTGACCTACAAGGTCATGCTGTTCACGGTAAAGTGGTAGCACAGAACATGACTTCTGTGATTCTGAAGCAGTCTGTGCATTTGTGGCTGGGCAAATGTTTGGGAGTGGAACTCTGAAGAATTTTCAGTAAAATGCAGCCTGATATCACTCTGTGCTGTTCACTGACCGACTGGCCGTACCTGGTGGTGACCGCAGCAGACACGGAAGATGAGGCCATCGGGCAGGTCGCAGGGAGCTGGTGGCACTCCTGCAGGCCTTTGCCTCCCACGTCCCAACCTTCGAATTTCTGGTTTGGGGGAGGAGGGGCACATATATGTGATTCACCCAGGATCCCAGGCGAGTCCCAGGGTTCGACTTATTTCTCTGGGCTCCTCCAGCTCCCAGCCTGGAGCCTAGGCAGACACTGCATTAATCAGACTTGCTGGAATGATCACATGGTTTTCTAGCTGCCTCCCCTGTTAGCTGCCGCTTGTCAGCAGCTGGCGGAGCTGGCGGCTGCAGGCCCCTGTCTGCAGAAAGCCTTTTACTTCAGAATATTGGGGGGGTGTGGAAACCCCGCCTCTTTTTCCTGCACTTTGCACCATCTGACTGACTAAATGGTTGTCCTCCGAACCAAAAAGGCTACCAGACAATCCAAGGAAATTGTCTCTGACTAGGTCATGTTTGCATTTGAAGAATTCAGGTACGTTCTGGGCTTCCTACATCAGGCTGCCGCTGGGTTTTTGTTCTCGTTAGGTTTTTGCTGTGTAATGACAGCTTAGGCTCTGGCTGGTTCTCACCCAAAAAAAGCGTTCTTTTCTGCCTTCGGTGGGGTTGATCCCGGCTGTGGGGGTGGGAGGCAGAGAGGTGGTGCGGGGGGGGGGGGGTATACTGTGTGCTCAAGTGCAGCGTGGGTAATTGGTTTGCCGGTTTGGTCGGGGGCACATTGACTGAGGACCCCACCTTGTGCCTCTCTCGAGCTGCCGAGCTGCCGTGGATGGTGTAGAGTTAGGAATGCAGAGCAGCAACTGTTTATCCAGAATGAGTCTCCTGCTATCTTTTGTTTTTCTTCCTTTGTCAAACTCAAGGAGTCTTCGGCTCTTTTAAAATGCTAATCGCAGCAGTGAAGGTGAAAAATTCGGCAAGTCTGCCTGCTTAGTTGAGATTTGATTTGGCCTCTGATTGTTCCCTCATTGTTAGTAGTAATCTCGTGCCTGGCCGGTTTTCGGGGAAGTGCCCTGATGGTGTTTTGTTAGCAGGGTCCTTCTCTGCTTTTGTAAGCTCTCCAGCTGCTGTAATTATCAATGCTCCAAATGAGTCTTTTGTGAATCTTACTCCTTCTCTGTCCTCCACCTCCTCTCCGTGGATTTGTCTCCGGGTATGAATGGGGGCAGGGTGCTCCAACAGAGATAGTTTCTAAGAAATGAAAATAAAGGAGGCGGAACGGGAGGTGATCTGATCATCGTGTGCAGTTTCCACCTTTCGGAACATGGACGCGAGTGTGTTTGTGTGTGTCTCCTGTGGACACCCAGCAGCCTCTCATTTCTCAAATGGAATTTTGGTCTATTTTAGAACAGAGTGTAAATAGCATATCGATGGGCAGGGGGGTGGGTGTGTGGGGACCTCAGCTCTGTCTCTATAGGCTTCTTTTTTGTTGTTCCCTCTGAAGGACGTTGCTGCAATAGACATCAAAATGATAGTAGAATAAGCACCTTTCATTATTTGTAAGAGGAAATTAGAGACCTTTTAATCAAAATCAAGGGAGTGGATGAGACGATCCCCAGATCTGCATGAAGAAAAGCAGAGCTGGAAAGACTGTCCCCCACCCTTTCTGTAAACTTGGAGCTCTGGATCTAGGAAGTTATCCTTTGTTTAAGAGAGTGTCTCTGCATGACTTCTAATGCACTGGGTTGTGAAAAGGACACTCTTCCGGGCGGTAGCACGCTCTATTGACATGGGCGTGCCCTTACACAGTGCCAGCACTTACTGTTGTACTGTAGCTCCATGAGATAACTAACAAGAATTTGTTTTAAGCATGACATGTTACGGTGGATAGGTCCATGGAGAGTGAGTCAGGAGTCCCGGGTTCTAATCCCAGTTTGAAAAGTAGTTTTTCTGATCTGCTGAGAAGTACAGAGGAGTTTGGGGGATTGTAGAAAGTAATATAATTGGGAGGTTCATATCTTATTGTTAGTATTGATTCTGTTCACCTCCTTGCCTGGTTAGGGAAGAGGGTTGTGTATCCACAAGCCTGTCCCACTTTGCTGAGCTCCTAGCCCAAAGCTGGGT
The DNA here is from genome assembly GCF_022355385.1 of Mustela nigripes. Taxonomy (NCBI): domain Eukaryota; kingdom Metazoa; phylum Chordata; class Mammalia; order Carnivora; family Mustelidae; genus Mustela; species Mustela nigripes. The sequence continues at coordinate 140,277,534 of NC_081569.1, forward strand.
CTGATGAGTTGGAAGGGGGTGAGGTTGAAGGCTGCTGTACTGCTGAACTGAGACAGTGGGGGGCCATCTGTAGAAAGTAGACCAGAAGGGGGGAGGTCTGTTACCTGTGCTTCCAGCTTTACCTCAGCTGGCCCTGAAGAACTTTGCCGGGTCTGATTGTATTCTGTGACTGCTGCACGGACCAGACAAACGGTTTTCTTCTTTAGTCACAGGCCAAGTGGTCGTGGTGGGGTGACACAAGCTCTATCGAGGAACTTACTAGCTTTTTAGCTTAGGTCAGGGTGACGCTCAAGGTCTAGCCTTCAGCAGAATCACCTGCAGAGCCCGTGAAAACCGGCATTGCTGGGCCCCCCTCCCAGAGAGGCTCAGATTCAGCAATAGGTCTGGAGTGGGCTTGAGGATCTGCATTTCTAGCAAGTTCCCAGGTAATTCTGACGCCGTAGGTCTGGTGACCAGACTTTCAGAACCATCGCCTTGGGGAGAGCAGACTGTCATTACTAAGATGGGAAGTCTGAAGCAAAGGCAGGGAGGTACAGGGAGGAAAGAAATCCAGAGCCAGAAGCCGCAGATCAAGTTCAGGCAGATGGACCAGAAGCAGGCATGCTGGTGGGAGTTGATATTCCCAACAGCCCCCTCCTCTTGGGTAGGTCTGAGAGTTGTGGAATTGGTTTATAACCTAGCTTCTGCCATGCACAGCCTGTGTGGACTTGTCAAGTTTCTTTATCATTTTTTAGGAAAGTCTATAATGCTGTTAGAATTAAACGAGATGGCATGAACTTACTTTATACATTATGTTGTTCTTTCTCTGTGAGTACAGTGGTGGAGAGGACCTGGGGCAGCTCTGTCAGCTTTCACACACATGTCTCTCCGGGCCTCAGGGATGCACATACTCCTCCATGCACTCACCCCAACCCTGACAGCACACGGGCTACGTTCACTTTGATGGACACATGGACACACCGTTGTTCTGTATTCTATTCTGTATTCTGTAGACTATGAGTTCCTTGAGAGCTTTCGAGTCTCCTGTGTTTTTAACTTTGTCTCCTTTGTGCCTAAAACTGCTTGATGCACAGTAAGGCCTTACTAAGTAAGCAGTTGACACAGGTCGTTTTCATAAGGAAGGAGAAACAAGCAAGTGACCCGGCTAGCTCAAGGGCAGCCTGATGTTGGTGCCGGCTGCCCAGCAAGTGCGCTAGTTCAGAAGAGCATGTCGAAAACCTGACAGCTGACCTCCTGAGAAAACTGGGAAGTGTCCTCAGCACACCCTGGCTGCTGGAGTGCCAGAGAACTCGGTCACATTTCCTAAGGAATCTCTGCGGATGATCTCACTCTAGAACGTGCAGATGATTGTCATGATTTGCCGGGCCCAAACCACACAATTGCAGAATCCTGAGAGCGTGAGTGGTTGGGCCAGTGTTTTCCAGATGGTTAGAGCCTTTTTTTTTTTTTTTTTTTGCCTGCCATTGACTTCAAGACTGTTTTGTTCCAACACTAGGCAAGCTGTTCTTTTTTTTTTTTTTTTTAAAGATTTTATTTATTTATTTGACAGAGAGAAATTACAAGTAGATGGAGAGGCAGGCAGAGAGAGAGGGGGGAAGCAAGCTCCCTGCTGAGCAGAGAACCCGACGCGGGCCTCGATCCCAGGACCCTGAGATCATGACCTGAGCCGAAGGCAGCGGCTTAACCCGCTGAGCCACCCAGGCGCCCTAGGCAAGCTGTTCTAGCTGGCTTTTGTGGTAGACACACTTCACCTGTGTTTTTACCTTTTTAAGAAAAACTTGCTACATGAGAAGCTCACTGGATTCATAGTTTAGTACACATTTACCAGTTCCAACAGACGGCAGATACCGCCTTCTGAGCACCCCTAGAGACAGCTTTGTGGAACACTTTGTAGTTTTCTTTCCCTTCTAGACCCAGAATGGAGACTACATGACTTGCCATCCCCAGAATAAACAGTTTTAAATGTGATTTTTGGCTCCGTAATCTCCCAAGGGATAATGGAACCCAAATCAGAAACCACTGTTTCTCAGAATTCCTGATACTTGTTCTGATTTATTTCTAGAAGGAATGTGGTATTCCAGCTCCAAGATCTAAAATCCACAGTTGGAATGTGTCAGTCACCTGAAAACAGGAAGTCACTACTGCGAGTCTGTCTGCTTCATGGAAGCAAACTCCAGCCACGCTCTTTCTTTATTCAGATTCATATCTAATCTTGGGGAGTGTTTTAACTTTTCTTGCTCTTTCACTGCATTATGGAAATGAGTCAAAATGAGTGGTAGGGGCACCTGGGTGGCTCAGTGGGTTAAGCCTCTGCCTTTGGCTCAGGTCATGATCTCAGGGTCCTGGGATCGAGCCCCACATCAGGCTCTCTGCTCAGCAGAGAGCCTGCTTCCTCCTCTCTTTCTCTCTGCCTGCCTCCCTGCCTGCTTGTGATCTCTGTCTGTCAAATAAATAAATAATTAATTAAAATTTAAAAAAAAAATGAGTGGTATCAGGGAAGACCTGAAGTTCGAGCCAGGATAGCCCACCCAATGTGGAGCCCAAGCCGGCCTTCACCCCTCTCATTTCCTGGGCCCTGCAGTCCACCAAAGAGACCTGTGTTTCAGTTCAGTGACTGTCAGCACTGCGGCGAACAATTAAGCCTCATCAACGGGAGATGGGGACTGGGCTGGCCAGGGATGGGGAAGGCGTAGGGCTGGATCGGTGCGTGCCTCTCTGCCCCACACAGCGCTGGTTTCTTCGCCCATGGTGACTCTGAGCCACATAACATCAGTGAAAGCAGAAGCTCAGGGAGACGGACAACCCAAACATATACCTCCCGCCCCGACATTTCCCCGCGCTCGTCCCGTCTTCCCTGCTTGGTCGGTGTTGCTGTCTGGGAGTCTCTGGGGCATCTCTAACTTAACACCGCTAACACTGTTCTCATGGCTTTTCCTAAGCCATCCCTTCCTTAGTTGTCCACAGCCCAGCCTTCCTTCTGACTGCTCAGTCATCCCTGACTCCATTTTTCTCCGTGTCTGAGCCATCACAGGGAGTTCTTCCACCTCAGAGTATGCCCTGTGTCCCACCACTTCTCAGTGTCTCCAGTGCCACCAACCTGGTCCACGCTGCCACCATCTCACACCCAACTCCCCGCCATGGCCTTGGAACCAACCTCCCAGCTTCCCGTCTGCCTTGTCCTCCTGCTCCCGGTTCTTCACTTGTTTTTCTTTATAAAATGTCAAATCAAGTGTCAGTCTTGCGCTCAGAACCTTCCAGTGGCTACCTGCCTGCCTGCACATGCCCCAGCTCTCAGGGTAACTTGCAGGCCTGCTTACCCTGGCCCCGTCGGCACCATATTCCGTCTCTGACAGCGCCATGTGTCCTTCACACCCTCTGTCGCGCCAGCCTGTTCTTGAGCACACCAGGCGTCCCCTCCCCCGGCCTCTGCTCTAGATGCTCCAGCGGTGTTCTTCCTTATCTCCTGGAGTCTCTGCTCGGTTATGGCCGCGACTTCTCTTTTTAAGGTGCCCCCCCAGCAGGCACTCCCTGCCCCCTTACTCAGCTTTTTCTTTTCACCAGACCACATACCACCGTCAATGTGCTGTGGATTTTAATTTTGTGTTTGTTTATTGTTTGTCTCTCTTTAGCAGAATGTAAGTGCCACAGGTAGGGTTTTAAAAAATCTATTTCTGAGGGGCGCCAGGGAGGCTCAGCCCATTAAGCGTCTGCCTTCGGCTCAGGTCATGATCCCGGGGTCCTGGGATCAAGTCCGGCATCGGGCTCCCTGCTCGGCAGGACCCTGCTTCTCCCTCTGCCTCTGTGCCCTCTCTGTCTCTTCCTCCCTCTCCCTCCCCCTCTCTTAAATAAATAAAATCTTTAATAAAAATGAAAATCTATTTCTGTTCAGTGCTATATCCCTAGTGCGTTGCTCATGGCAGGTATCTAGTAAATACTTACTAAATGAATGAAAGAAATGAAGACAGACACTCAGACAGGTTGGGTAATTTGTGTGAAGTCACCCAGCAAGGTCTAGTCAGTTTCATTCCAGTTCATCTTCCCAGACACTCTGAGCCTGCAATGCCATCGCATGAACTGACCTTCTGTCTTCCAGCTAGCACACCTTCCTGAGTCTCTCCAGTGGGCCCGGAGCCGGTTGTCGCCTGGCTCTTGGCACCCCTCCATGTCTGTGGAGAGTAGAGAACAGGAGGAGAGGACCCCTCCAGCTAGGGTGGAGTAGACCGCCCCTTGTCCTGCCTCCTCCGACCCTCCATCCCGTCTCTCTGCAGTACTTCCTAGAGGTTGATTGTACAGCAGTGTTTCTTTCACACTGTTCTGCCCTCCTGTGGTCTGAGCTCTTGGCAGTCAGGGAGCAGAGCTCCATCCTCTTTTATCACTACCGACTTAGGAGTGAGTGGGAACACTGTCCGTAAGATTGACATTGCAGGTATTAAGATAATTCGAATTATGTACGTCACATTCCCTGAGAGGAGCTTGTGATCACACTGTCTGTGGTCCCCCAGGGTCTATTAGAAAGCACAGCTGTGTGGGTCTCTAACAGGCAAGAGCAGGAGCACCTGGTTGGAGGAAGTAGTAGAGGAGGGAGAGTTCAGGGAGAGAGAAGTAGGACAGGAGAGCGGAAGGACGGACAGATTGCATTGACTTGACAGTTTTGCCTAGTGCTGGACTAGCCACAGCAAAACGTTATTTTGGGAAACACTTTAGCTGTTGAATGGCAAAGCAGACATATTTAAAAATATCAGTCTATCCTCCCTTATTAAGTAAGTATTAAAATTAGTGTTGAGTTTCCTCAGAGAGAGGTAATATCATGGTCTGGAGTCCAAAGGCTTGGGTTCAGTTTATATAACATAAACTTAAAAGCTGTGATCTTGGGCAAGTCACTTTATTTCTCTAGGCCTTAGTTACTTCATTTATAGGAAAAGGGCTATTTTGAGGATAATATATAGGAAAGAAGTATGTAAATGACAAAATTTTGCTATAATGTTTGTATTTTCTATTTTGTAATTAGTGGACGCTTGATCAGTTAATATATGACTGGCCCAGAGGTTACTTTTTAAAACAGTCCTGATTTCCGATACCCATTTTTTGTTGCTTAGCATTGTCATAATCTCTTATGTTAAACACAACGGAACAACACTTGGAGGATAGACTTAAACTGGACTCATTACCCAGAGGAATGTGTCCCAGAAGAGGATGCCAGCCTGGATCCTTGGGCTTCTTGCTGGCTGTGTAGGGTACTTGCAAAATCATCTCCCAGCTGTGTAGGTTCTGAACACTTCGCACATGTCTTTGGGAAGGAAGGGGGATGACCACTCACTGAGAAAGCACTTCCTCAGCGTTTACTAAATAGAAGCTGTAGTAGAAACTGCAAATGTGCAGACATTTACTGTCCTGAAAAGGTGCTGAACCAACACCAGCAGTACAGAGTGGGGTAGCCAAAGACAAATGCACTTGGAAAAGTAAGGTGAATTTCTTAGGGACACTGATGAGGCACATGAGGAAGAGGAGGGTATGGTTTTGCTGTATGGACCTAAGGGGGACTTTTAGGAGGACCATGTCTTAAGTGTGTCCTGGAGAAGTGTGGGGTGTGGGTGGATGAAAATCAGAATGGGGAGCGGGCTACAGTGTATGCTCCCAGCCACGCTTGGACTGAAAAGCAGAGATTTTTCTCCTTCTCAGAGTAACCAAGGTCTGTTTTGTCTTTTCTTCACGATTGGTGACTTTCTGCCCTGAAGTTCACTACTTTGTGGAGGTAAACCCTTTTCACCCTCAGGGTGTGTGTGACATTCAGAGAAGCTGAGCTGGCCCTTTGGCTTTTCCACTAGTCTTAACTACCATGAGCAAGTTACTCAGACCCTTTGTGCTCTGGTTTGCCTGTCTGTAAAATGGGGGTATTGCCTACCTACCAGAGCTATGCTGTTGATTAAAGGACATTACTTACATGCAGCCTCTAGCAAGGTGCCTTAGCAGATACTCAGTAAATTAATTCCTTTAATCTCCCTTAAGTTACAGAGCATTTAGTTAGACCCTCATCCTGGGCTAGAAATTGTACAGGAGCCAGGAGAGAGGACTGCCACACCATGAATGGAGCACCTCCCAGAGAGGGCAGACTCATAGTGTCAGAAATCAGGCCTTGGAAGATAACCCTGTTGGTTGAAATGTTTATGCCACAGCGAGCCAACCATGATGTGACTGATCGGCTGCATGCCTGGACCCAGGCTTGGTCTGCTCACAGGTTCATTGGTCTGAGAGATTCATTAAATTCCTTGCAGTTGACAGACTGAGAGTCTGGTGCTTTCTGTCTAATTAGGCTAGCAGAGCTAGAGCCCACCCCGAGTGTGGACATTCCTTCAGTGCCCACATGCTCCGGCCATAGCTGAGAACTCATTGTTTTGTACCCCTCGGGGTTGTATCTCTTTATTTCCGGAGCCTGCCGTCAGAAATAAATGCTGTTGAGGGAACGTGGGCTGCTTTGGACAGGTGCGACGTGTGAGGTCTCTTCCATGGGGGCGGGGAGCAGAGTGAATTACAGACAACAGAGTGGCGAGCACCTTTCCAACAAGAAGGAGTTGTTGCCCACCTGACAGGACACGTTGGAAAGGGGCTTCTGTTCTGTTGGGCGTCAGGAGAAACTACCGAAGATCCTCACGTCGAGGATTTTGTGTGCTGGTTCTCGACTGAGAGGGCCCATCAAGGTCTAAACACAGGGGTCCAGGCTGCACCTCAGCCCTACTGAGTCCAGATTTCCAGACGTAGAACCGAGACACATGCCTTGTGTCAGCTCTGCCCGTAATTCTGAGGCACCCTCACTCCCAGCTAGAGTTTGCAGGAGGAATTGAGCTCCGGAGTCTGGAAACCCTCAGCTCTAGGGATACTGTGTTATACTGGGTAAGTCACTTGTCTTGCCTGGGATTTAGTTTGTTCCCTCAGGAAAGAGAAATCATATTTCGTTTACAGAGATGGGGTTCAGAGGGAATAGGACGATGGCCATATGGGAGCTTTGGAAAGTTGAGAGCCCCGGACCCGGAGACGTACGAACTCAGAACCCAGGTGTGCACTGAGTTAAAACTCAGGAACCCAGGTGTGGCCGGTGTGTGTGGCCGGTACAGACTACAGCATCTGGTCCGCACTGAACTGCCGCTGGTTCGTGGTCTCTCTTGGGTTCGGTAACTGCACGACTCGTCGTTTGGCTGTGAGGAGTTCATCTTGTGCTTTTTTACAAGCGAGAGGAATGTTTTCACTCCGTCAGCGGGTTCAGAGACTGCGGAATGCCACCATTGATCCAGCTGTGCGTTCTTCATCATCTCGTCCCTCCATCTTCGTCGGCACAAGCGCTGGAAGGGAAGGAGACCTGCGTTTCCTTGGGGAGCCCCGGAGAAAACGAGAAACCCGGGAGCTCCTCCATCTTCGAAGGTCCTGGCCCCTGTTGGCCACTGGTATGCAGGCTGCATGCCGGGGGTGCCAGGAAGGGACCAGTAGTGGGAAGATGGGCCCTCTGGGGCGCCCTCGTGAGTGTTCGCAAGTTGTGGCCTGGTGTCCGTCTTTCCCTGGATGCAGTAGTTCAGAAGCTGTGTATTAAGTCGAGATAGAGCCTTCTTGAGGGAGATGGGAGCGGAGTAAAACTGTGTGGTGAGGGGACTTTATGATGACCAGAACACCCAGCAGACTCTGATTTAGAGAAATCTTTGTACTCGGTGATGAAATTCCTTTTCCCGGAGAGAGGATGCTTCTATAGTCAGAAACCTGGAGCCCTTCCAAAGCCCCAGTGGAGCAAAGACCTGGAGCTTTATTATTCGCCAGCTTACTGAAGTCAGGAAGGTAGAGATGCCCAAGGTAGAGGAAAGTAGACGCATTTTGCTGTAGACAATAGCCTCTTTTCCCGCTGTTGGTTGGAACATTCATGATCATCAGATCCTGCCGTGAACCAAGTGGGAACCAGCTCCTCCCTGCCCTGACCGAAGACTTTGGTTCTACCGGCTTCAAGAAGGCCGCGGACGGAGGGGAAAGTGTCCACTACTCTGGGGACCAGGTTGTGCTATCACTCTGTCCACTGCCAGTCCGGCTTCTCTCGTCTCCTGCACGTGGAGCCCTCCACGGCCTGCTGCAGGCTCTCCTAAAGCTCAGCTCCCAGGAACCTTCCTGCTGCTCCAGCAAACCTGGCTTGGATATAGCCCTGCACCACCTTGCTTCCCCATCCACAGCCTTTGTTGTCTGCCCGTGAAGTCCTTTGAAACCTAGCCCTGTGCACACTCCCTTTCCTGACCACTTTATCCACACGAATTTCTCTGTTCTTCCTAAACTCCTGTATAACACTTGAGGTCCATCGCTCATAATCCGGTATTTAATCTTTCTCAGTCTTACTTATTTGCTTGACTAGAGTGAGGGTTACTTGAAGGGAGAAAGAATGCTTGCTCCAGCTGCCTCCCATCTGTCACACTTTAGGGAGTCTGGGTGCATCTTGCCTTCTCCGCACCTTTTATTACCTTTCTCTTTAACCTCCTGCCGTCTGCCAGTCGTTGTTAAAGGCCCTGGAGGGGGACATGCAGTAAAGAGAACCATTCCGGGGGCGCCTGGGTGGCTCAGTGGTTTGGGCCTCTGCCTTTAGCTTAGGTCATGGTCTTGGGGTCCTGGGATCGAGCCCTACATCATGCTCTCTGCTTGGCAGGGAGCCTACTTCCTTCTCTCTCTGTCAAATAAATAAATAAAATCTTAAAAAAAAAAAAAATTCCTGCCTTCCTTGTGTCTGTTCACTTGGCAGCATGGAGGCCTGATTCGGATTCGGAAAGAGCTACTGAGTCCAGTGAGTGGGACCTGCTTTCGAAGGAACAGAATTGGTCTAGGCAGTAGATCGGCAGGAAGGCCTGAAAGTGCTAGGTGGTAGATTTCCAAAACTGTCGGGATTTACAAAAGTGTATGAGCTAATAAAAATGCATGTGAGGCTTAAAATGCCCTCACGTATTTGAATGACCCCTCCTGACTCCCGTACACACGAGATCCCACGCGTGTATTGCAGGCCCTTCTGTTGCCGCCCCCCGTTTTCCCAGCAGGCCTTCGGGCTGGGGGTTACCATTACCGGCTCCCCTCGGAGGCACCCCAGTAGATTCCGAGAGGCTAGGGTGCTTTCCCAGTGTCAGACTTGTGTTTAGCTGGCAAAGCTGGAAATCGGATCCGAATCTTCAAGCTAAAGAGCCAGTGCTCGCTTTGTCATTTCGTGGCTGCCTCCACCCTGATTTCGTAAAACAAGGAGAATCTGTCAGGTTCTCTAGCGATGTTTGTCTTATATACTGTTTCACGGAGGAAATGAAACAGCGCCATTATTGAGCCTTAACTATGAGCACCGCAACCTGCTCGGCACTTCCTATGCATAAACACATGTACCACTGTCCTCATAAGGATCCTGGGACAGAGCTGCTGTTTCACAGATAACAGAAACGGAGGCACACGCCAGCTGAATCACAGAAGCAGCCTCACACGGAGCTGGTGTCTGAACCCAAGCTCATCGGTCTCTGGGACCTGTGCTTTTGACTGCCATCCTAGTCATACAGAGGCTTCACATGGGACAGGAGTTCCGTGGTCAGTTGTTTGAGAAGAACTGTGTACCAGCCCCCCTGGAAGAGCCCAGCACACAGTAACACAAAGGCTCTGGGAAGTCCCATGGGATGGGACTTTTGCCCCTGGCTTTCCCGCATACGTGTAATGAAGGAACTTTTATTGCCTAACACTTGGTTTTTAGTTGACACTCTGGAAAATCGTGCTGCAACAGAGGGAGATTCAGAGCCTGGAAATTAGAAATGGGAGGCACGGTTCAGGGCAAAATCTGTTAAGTGAAAGAAGTTAAAAGAAGTCTCATACTGCATGAATCCAGGGTCCTGCTCTTATTGGCTATTCATTTTTTTCTTTGGGGGTCTCTCTTGCCCTTCCTGTAAAAATGGGATCATTGTGAGGAAAATTGGTTTTTTTTTTTTTTTAAAAGAATTTATTTATTTATTTGACAGAGAGAGATCACAGGTAGGCAGAGAGGCAGGCAGAGAGGGAGGAGGAAGCAGGCTCCCCGCTGAGCAGAGAGCCTAATGCAGGGCTCGATCCCAGGACCCCAGGATCATGACCTGAGCCGAAGGCAGGGGCTTTAACCCACTGAGCCACCCAGGCACCCCGATAATTGGGATTTTAGATGCAGAAATGCTTTGTAAACAACGAAACTCAAAAGTTGTTGTTTTTAGGGCGCCTGGGTGGCTCAGTGAGTTAAGCTTCTGCCTTTGGCTCAGGTCAAGATCTTAGGGTCTTGGGATTGAGTCCTAAGTCGGGCTCTCTGCTCAGCAGGGAGCCCTGCTTCCTCCTCTCTCTCTCTCTGCCTGCCTCTCTGCCTACTTGTGATCTCTGTCTGTCAAATAAATAAATAAAAATCTTTTTAAAAAAATTTTTTTAAGTTGTTTTTAATTGTTATTTACCAGTTCATTTCTGTCCTGGTACCTTAGCACGGCCTCTCCCAGCTGTTTGAAGGACAGTTAACAGTTGTTGGATGAGTGAGTGGATTTTGCCTTCTTTGTCTCTGGGTTCTATAACTGGTGTGTTACAACTGATTTTTTTTTCTTTCAGTTTTATCAGGATCTAATTGACATACAGTGAATCTTCTTAAAAAATGATACTTTGGAAAAAATGACGTTTTGTTCCTTGAACTTTCCTTCTAAATTGTGTTTTTGCTGGTTTCTATGTTTTTGGAGTTTAATGAAATCATGCAGTTGGAAAATCAGGAACCACGTTGCTCTCATTCACTTTGTTGTACCCCAAGTTGGACTGCTAAGGCAGTTTATTTTGTATTTTTCTGACATGTCCCTGGCAGCAAGAAATTTTTTGGACAGTTCCAAAATGGTAAATTTCATTCAACAGCATGCATGTGTTGGTTTTGTTGTTGTTGGGGTTTTTTTTTTTTTAACACTGCTCATTTCCTCAGATGTGCCCATCTGCGTGTGTGTTTTTTAAAGGAATTTCTAATGTGTCACACTCTTGATGTAATTACTCTTGATGTTTCCTCTTTTCAAAGACTGTCGGGAAGAGAAACTTGCAGCAAGTTTGCATGCCAGTGCAGTTCCTTCTGATGGAGAAAGAGGTGAGGGCACTCTTTACCTGGTTCAGATTGGTCATTTGTTTCTTAGCCCTGGCCAAAAGAGACAGGGAGGAGTTTAAGACCATCTTGATAGGTGAGATGGTGCGCAAAGATCTAGAAATTAAACAGAAGTGAGCAGCGAGCAGATCCTTCCTTAGACCACCACGACTCTTCCGCCTACAGAGAGACCGTGTGGCAGCAGCCTGTTTGGAGAGGAGGGTAGGGTGGAGGGGCCCAGCGTTCCACCCCCAGCAGTCTGAGCGGCTGTGTGGTGTGCACGGTCCTAGCCCCTCACCCCTGCTTCGGTGTGGCACACCCCTGGGCCCGAGCCTCCTGGCCATGGAGATTTGGGGGGCAGGTCTGTTCTCCAAGAGTCCTCAATGGTACTTGGGCTAGGACTGTTAGGAAATGTGGTGTTTCCTGTGTTTTGTTTTGTTTTTCTGGGATCAAGAGCTATTGGGACCAAGGGATTTTAAGTCCCTGGCCACCAGCTTTTGAGGAAGAGTGAGAATGAAGCTGACAGAGAGGGAGGCAGAGGTCAGTGATGGCCAAAGACATGGATTTCTCATGGCGTCATTGACCGTGTACTTCAGGCTCTTGGCTCTGCTGAAGCCAGACTTAGTCCAGAGCCTTTATTTATTTTTTTCCCGCTAAAAAGAAATTCCATCTTTCCCCATTAGTATCTGTCAGAACCTAGAGAATCCCAAAGAATATACAGGACTGGGGGTGCCTGGGTGGCTCCATGGGTTAAAGCCTCTGCCTTCGGCTCAGGTCATATTCCCAGGGTCCTGGGATCCAGCCCCGCATCGGGCTCTCTGCTCCACAGGGAGTCTGCTTCTTCCTCTTCTCTCTCTCTGCCTGCCTCTCTGTCTACTTGTGATCTCTGTCTGTCAAATAAATAAATAAAACCTTTAAAATATATATATATATATATACAGGACTATGCAAGATAAATGAAGAGCAGATGAAAATTCTATCACTTTTCTCTTCAGGGAGGTGACCATCCCTTCCATCTTCAGAATTGCCAGACCATATTTACAGTTTTGTATCCATCTGGATGTTTAACTGAGGTCTGTGGTCTGGGACCCTGTTTTGGACTGAATTGAGTCCTCCCCAAATTCATAGGTCGAAGCTCCTAACCCCCTAGTGTGACCATATTTGGAGATAAGTAGGTAATGAAGCTTAATTAATCAGATAAGTAGGTTAATCAAGAAGGTGATTAAGGTTAAATGAGGTCATGAGGGTGGGACCCTGATCCAGTAGGATTGGTGTCCTTACAAGAAGAGATGCCAGGAGTGCTTGCACACAGAGAAGAAGGTGTGAGAGGACACAGGGTGAAGTGGCATCTGCAAGCCAAGGAGAGAGGCCTTAGGGGAAACCATCCCTGCTGGCACCTTGATCTTGGGCTTCCAGCCTCTAGACCTGCGAGAAAGTACATTTCTGGGGGGCTTAAGCCCCCCAGTCTGGTGTTCTGTTATGGCAGCCTGAGTTGAGTAAGACCATTAGAAGAAAGAAAGGTACCATTAGAAGGAAGAAAGGCTGTTCAGGGTACTCAGGACCACATCTGAGGGACAGCTCATGAAGGCCTGCAGGGGAGCGCTTTGAGGAAGGAAGGGCAGGTTGAGAGCCAGCAGAGCCGCTTGGGTAAGCTCTGGCTCAGAGCTTGTTTAGACGCAGTGTCTGCTTCTCACTTTCCTGAAGCGTACTTTTCAGGGTCCCTTGAGGCATTTCCAGTGGGAAAGAGAGGTGACACTAAGTGCCCTCTGTGTCCAGGCAATACATAGTTATCTTCTTTTATCCATTCAGAGCTAGACCTGAGGATGCAGCTGGGATAGCTTCTGTTGACTCAGCCATGAAGTGCCCAGAGCTCATTTACAATATACTAAGTGACACCATACTCAGCTAGTTGGAGATGACCTCCCTTTTACAGATGAGAACAAACCTAGAAAGGGTCAAAACTTGGTCATGGTCACCAGGGAAGTTAGTAGCAGAGCCAGGACTAGAACTCACATCTACTAATTCCTATTCTGTTGCCTTTCTTCCCTGGCCCCATAACACGGGGAAAGTATGGACCAGGGAAGGCTGTGCAGAAATCAGCCCTGGATAGGATGCCTGTGGATGGAGAGCTGAGGGCTGGATCCTGGGCACCTGCTGAGGGAGCCAGAGGCACTGGCGACCAGCTCCGTACGTTTAATAAAGCACCATACTGAGCATGCCCTGTAGAATTAGGAGAAGAAACCAGAAATTTAAAAAAGTTGTGGCCGGTGGAAAGAATTGCTAAGCATGGGCAAAGCTAATACAGCAGGTTTCAGACTAACTGATCTTAATCCTGCTGTTCTCTGGGCTGACATTCCCAGCTCTGCTGGGCTGCAGACGGATGAACGCCCTGACCTGCCATATCAAAGAGCAGGGGCGAGGCGGTGAGGGACTGAGGCCAACGGGCATGGTAGGCCAGTACCACCACCCCTTTAATGCCCACTTGGTCATGACCACCAGGGCTGTGACACATTTGCGTTTCACCTGCCCCTTTAAACATTTTTTCTTTTTAATAAGTTCTATTAATTGAAAAATTAATAACAGCTCAAAATAAAGAGCTCAAACAGAATAATACTAGAACCTCCACTGAGATCCTTAAGGACTTGGCAGAGGCCCCAGCCGGGGTGGGAAGCTGTCTGGGCTGGTCTCAGGCACAACTTCAGACCCTGTGTGCCCTGGGATTTCAGTGTGTGTGTGTGAGAGAGAGAGAGAGAGAGAGAGATGCTGTCATGAAAGAATATGGCTGTGTTTACCCACAAGGATTAGAAATTCGGTAGCAAGTTTTAGTTTCTTGATACTTTCACGACTTCCTTTGGGTTATGTCAAATACAGCAAGGACTGTCCCCTCACGTAACAGTTTAGAGAAGGAAATAATCATTAACCAGGACACCGACTGAGCTATGAGATGTGCAGGAAAAACAGATGGTGAAGAAGAGTCGGGCTTTTCGGAGAACCCACAGATGATAAACGCTGTTTAAACAGGGGTCCTCGCCTACCCCATAATTTCAGGTTTTCTGGCTTTCCCACCATTGGTTAAGATGAAGTTCAGTCATTTTCGGATTGCAACAATCTTGTTAGGCTTCATAAGGTGGAACTTGAGATAAAATGAGTAACGTGGGTGTGCAGCACAGATAGAAGAAGAGCAGCGGAAGTGTCCGGGAAATCCATGCGAGAAAGTTCCAGAGAAACAGCCATGGTGAGGCCCATCCCCCACACAGGGGTGGCCAGTGGTTTCCTTGCCGGGAATCAGCTGGCGTCTTAGCCCATCTCTTCTTTCTCGCTGTGCGTCTGGGGGTGCGGCCGAGCGCGCTTGCCTGATGCCTCCACACAGAGTGGGCGCGACGCAGGCACTTTGCTCCCCTCTGCAGACTCCCACAATCTCCATTTGTTTCTCTGCTTTCTCTGTCCTGCTTGGTTTTGAGCACTCTGAAATTATTGTACTTGTTCCTCTTCTGAGCTCCTCCTTCCTCCTGGATGGTGACACACCCGGCCGTTCCTCCTCCGCCCGCGTACTCTCCCTCTGGCTAGACCGGCCTCCCGCTTTGGGCTGCACTCGGGCTACACCTGTTCCTCTTGGATTCTCATTCCTTCTAGTTCTGTTTTCCACTCGTTTTGACTTGCGGCGCTCGGGCACAGAGAGGGCAGAGGGTGGCTGCTCACAGCTCTTCAGAAAGCTCACCTGGACAAACAGAACCAAACCGTAAAACACAACCTGACTCCCACACAGTGAACACAGCTCATTCCCAAGAAATTAAGCCTTTTTATGGATCTTCCTGTCCTTTGGCTTTTACAGTTCCCCAGTCTGCACCCAAGTGGGGCTGGCCAGACACCTTCCCTAGCACTTAGGGACCAAGAGGAAAGGTCTCTCTTGGGCGCTTCTCCACTTCGCCGTTTGTGACCTTTACTGCCCGTCTTCCTCGTTTGTTGGATCCGCAAGTCGTTCTGTGCCTCAGTTTCTTCCTCTTCCAGGTTGGTATGATACCGCACGCAGGTTCCACAGCAAACCAAATAATGTGTATAATAATGATAGATACGAGAGCACGCTGTAAGGTCGCGGTGCTATTGCTGCAGTAATAGTAGAAGAATGTATAATAAACAGTAATATGTGTTTAGAAACTGTTGCACTGTCTTTGAACATGAACATGATTATTACTGACAGTGAAGGCCCTCCTTCCATTGTTCCACTGAACTCTGAGACCAGGAAAGCAATCAGTATTAATTAAAAGGAGAAAGTTACGGTTGGTAGAGCAGAGAGGAAACTTTTGAAAAGATACTGAACTTCTTTCCGGAACTCCTGGTGTAAGATGATGCTCTACTTAGCTGTGAGCCGTAGGGCAAGCTCTTCCCCCAGGCTTGTAATGTCCTCCTTTGAATATGGTGACGGATAACCTCGTCTACTGCACAGAACAGCAGTTTGGATAATTGAATGATGTAATACATCTGAAAGTACTTTGTAGACTGCAAAGTGTGATGCAAACATAAAAAATGCAGAATGTCAGCCAAGGGAGCAATGAGGCAGAGCGTGCTGTGGTACGCAGACCCGGGTTCAGGGAGGCTCAGAGTGGGCTGTAGCTGCTCTCTGAGCCTCGGTCCTCATGTTTAGTGGACATCATGATGACAAATTGAAGGGCCCAGCACACAGAAGGAGCTCAGTAAACGTCTTTAAAAAGAGGTTATAGGGGCGCCTGGGTGGCTCAGTGGGCTAAGCCTCTGCTTTCGGCTCAGGTCATGATCCCAGGGTCCTGGGATTGAGCCCCGCATCGGGCTCTCTGCTCTGCGGGGAGCCTGCTTCCTCCTCTCTCTCTCTCTGCCTGACTCTCTGCCTACTTGTCATATCTCTCTCTCTCTATCTCTGTCAAATAAATAAAATCTTTTTTTAAAAAAATTTTATTAGTGGTATGTCCTGGATGTGACATTTCCAATTTCAATTGAATATTGTCAAACAGATTTCACCCTGAACTTTGACCCTGTAAATAAATGCATCTGACTTAGTGTATTTTCCCTGGCATTTTTGGTGAACTAGTTTTTCATGTGCCAGTTATAATGCCGACTTAGAAAATTCCATCTGAAAGCTTTGCTTTTAATTTGCAGAAAATAGAACATTTCATAAGGTGGAAATTAGATACTCATTGCTGGAGAACATAGACCAGTGCTGTCCAGCGAAGACAGCACAAGCCACAAATGGGAGCTGTGCGTTGGAGTTGTAGATATTTAGCAGGCCATGTATGCACTGCAGGTGTGGAGCAGGACGCACACATGCTTGAGGGTGCACAGGGCACTTGGGAAAGAATGTGCATGAGAGGAGTGCCCAGTACTCGTACCCAGCACAGGCGCCTCTCGTCTTACTGCAGTTCCCTGATACCACAGGTTGTTTTTCCAAATTGGATGTTCGTGGCAATCCTGCTGTCTCCTGGTGCCGTTTTTCAAGAGCTTCACGTTTTGGTAATTCTCACAATATTTCAAACTTTTTCATTATTACATTTGTTATGGTGATCTGAGATCAGTGATTATAACTCTCTGCAAACGCAAATGATGGTTAGCATTTTTTAGCAATAAAGTATTTTTAATTAAGGTATGTACATTGTTCTTGACACAGTGCGGCTGGACACTTCCCGGCCTATAGGAGAGTGTAAACGGAATCTGTGTGGGCATCGCGGCGTTGCAGTAGTCACTCGATCGCGGTGGGCTGGAACTGAACCCACAGTATCTCTCAGTGTGTGCCTCTGGCTGCCTCCAGCTGAGGGAGCTGGGATCAGAGGCAGATGTTTTATTCTCTTTTTAGGTTTTTTAAATTTTTACAACATGTAACATTTCTTAAACATAGAGATTTTGTGGGGCGCCTGGGTGGCTCAGTGAGTTAAAGCCTCTCCCTTCAGCTCAGGTCATGATCCCAGGGTTCTGGGATTGAGCCCCACATCGGGCTCAGCCCCACTCTGCTCAGCGGGGAGCCTGCTTCCCCCTCTCTCGGCCTGCCTCTCTGCCTACTTGTGATCTCTCTCTGTCAAATTTAAAAAAAAATAAAAAGAGAGAGATTTTGCTTAAACACGTTCACAAACACACAGAACAACAGCCCCTTGCTCCCGGATCCCACATGAAAAGTGTCCAGACGGCTTTGACCAGAATCTCGGGAAAATAAATGTGGGTTGAGCACACTCGGGCTGGGGCTGCAGAGAGGAGCCAGCACGGGCCCCGCGCCAGCTCGCCCAGCCCCTCAGCCCGCTGCACTCCCCCAGCTCCAGCCGTGCCCTGCAGAGGCGCTGGCCGTGGGCCGCCACACAGGCTTCCCAGAGGACAGAACCACGGTGACAGACACCGATGGACGTGGCAGGGGTGTCTGCCCCTGTGTAGGCCCCTTGCGGGGCTCCCAGCGGTGTCTCTTCTGAAGCAGTTTGGGCAGAACCTTGATCATGGGCACATTTCCTGTCGGCAAACTTAGTGTTATAAAGACGGAGATTGGGTGAAAGTAGAGGCGGGGTGTTACTAGTAACAGCTGAAATGTTTCGTGATGAGTGACAGTTTATGAACTCCGTGAGGCTCTGGCAAAGGGAGAAGTTGCATTGAGTCACTGTCTAATAGATGACTCTGTGACCAATGACTTCGAGAAGTTTCTGCTGGAGTGTTGAGTGTGTGGACACCCAGTGTGCAGACGCCAGCAAACCTGGGTGCCTCTTGTTAATAGGAAAGATTTTAGTGGCATGTGTCAACGACAGATACGTCGGTTCATAGATTCTGGCCTGGATAATGGGATTTTGTTGTTGTTGTTGTTGCTGAATTTTTAAATCCTGAACTCTGTTGTTAGCTAGATCGAGGCTGATGAGCTGGAAGTGGAATCCACTGGAAGCTGATGGGAGAGAGTACCGCAGGCTAGGAAAGGAGTGCCAGATGGTGGCCGTTGCCCAAAGGACGCACACCTAGGGTCATAGGGAACGTAATTCCCCCTCTTTAAGAAGACCCCGGTAGCTTGTAAGTGAGAATGAGGCCACAGGGACAATTTTGGCTTTGTGGCGGAACAGTGTATCTCCTGCAGATGGGGACAGTCCCACTCAGTACTCACGGTGCCGTCCTAGTAGGACCCTTCTGGACACACCCATGAGTGTGCTTCCTAAGTGACGGACCGGCGCCCAGGGCCCTGCGGGAGTCCGCTGGCGTTGGTAGAGACCCCGTTACTATGATTAATAAAGCAGAGTTCTCAGCGTCCCATCTCCCGAACACGCTTCTCTTGCCAGTGAGGTGGTCTACTTTTCAAGAGCCTTTCCCATTCCTTGTTGTATGTAATCTTCATTAGTAGAGTAGCAGGGAAGACACTGAGACTGAGACCAGTCGAGGCTTAGAATAGTTCTGGGGCGTCCACACCAGGTGTGCCCCGATGGCCCACGCACCCAGTCCCTCATGTGGCAGAGGAGGGGAGCAAGGCCCTGAAAGGTGACCGGGCTGCCAGAGGCCCCAGAGCAGGTGTAGTCTGTGTCCCACGGCCCAGCACGGGGCTCGCCCCGCAGCACCCTGCCGCAGGCATCTGGAGGCCTGCGGGCCACCACCACCACTGGCCACACGTTGGTGTACCATTTGTAACAGAAATGTCAGCATGAGAGGGAATTAAATTAGGTATCTGTGCAACTGCTTGAAACAGCAGTCTGGAAACTTTGGACAAAGATTTTTTAAGGATTTCGGTTTCTTGAAAAATAATTCATTAACAAAGTGATTTTATTTCCTTTCAGCCCAGACTAAGGAACTACGCTATCCCAGCTGCCCTCCTAGTAATGGTTTTTGTTGGCCATACTTGAAAGTAGTGTCATTGGCTTCAGGACAAGAAAATTTTAAAATAGAATGGACTCCATTCAGAGCGGGCAGTGCTCCTGAAGGCGGTCTTCTGGCTCTGTCGGGATGGGCGGGCATGCCCAGACTAGCCAGGGACTCTCCTGCCATTAGATCCCTGGTCCTGAGACCCAGGGAGTGGAGCCCAGTCTGCAGGGCCTCTCTGTTCCTACGTCGGTTCCGCAGCTTCTGAGGGCCTGCCCTCCTGTACCTAGTTTCTCCTTTGAGCTCACGGCAAAGTCCCTTCAAGACTTGTCCTGCCCCCCGTGGACCGCAGGCAAGTCAAGGAGCAGGCGTTTGGGGCGGCGCTGGCACGAGGCACCTGCCGCCTGCAGCGGTATGCACCAGGGACTTCTCCCTCTCCTCAGAGCTCTGGGGCCTTGGGTAAAGCCCTGCACTCTTCCAGGTCCAGGAAGTGAGAATATTCATTTCTGCTTCGCCCCATCCCTGGTTGTGATGCACCCAGCTTCTTCAAGTGCAGATCGCTATAGAGCTGAGAGAGGGGGCTCTGTCTGAGAGCAGAAATAGACCGACGGCTGCCCACTTCCTTCCTCTGCTGCTTCCTGTCCCCCCTTTCTCTGCCGTCCTCGCTCGCAGCCCTGTCTGGTGCTGGTGCTCCTGCATGGAGACGTGACTTTTTCTTGTCCCGTCAGTCAGCCGTGTTGTCCTCTGTGCTCCTTTCCCGTGCTGTCCAGCTGCAGACCCCTGCCCCTGTCACCTGGGAGACCTGTCTGAGATGCTGGGCCACGGGAGACCTGCGTGCGGGTTTCAGCCCTGTCGTTAACCCACTGCAGCCTTTGGGACTAATTGCTTCTCACGTGCGGGCCTCAGTTTCCTTCACAGCAGGCTTTCGCGGCCTAGCGCAGTTGACACCGGGTTGGGTGACTCTGTTGTAGGGGCTGTGCGTTGTGGGATAGTGGGATAGTGAGACAGCTTCCTTGAAGCCACTGCTTTGTGATGCAGTAGGGGTCATGGTCATAAAATCAGTGCCCACTCTGCAGACCATTTCCAGTATTAAATACCTTCTGGAACCTGGTGCACTCTCTCCTGCCTTAATCCTCTCTGTCCACACTCGGTCTTCACAGTCACCTTCTCTTCCTGCCCAGACCGGCGAGGCCTAGCCTCAGTCTCCCACCCTGTGCTCTTCTCACCTTCGAACTTGCCACATCGCATTGTCTTCTCGAGAGCAGGGATCTGTTTTCTGGAACTGGATATCCTTGGTGTTCGGCAGCATGCGTGTCCTTTAATCGGTGCCCAACACATGTTTGTTAAATGGATAAATCTCTCACTTGGGTGCAGTGCTTCTCGGTGTGCAAGGCCCTCTGCCTGTCCGTCATCTCCACTGATCTCTCCAGAACTCTGTCTGCGGGGAAGCCCTGGAGTCACTACTTCCCTTTGGAGGGAGCGCAGCTCAGAAGGGAAGAAGCGGCCCGGGGAGCCTCGAGTCCTTCCTTTCTCCTGCTCCTTGCTGCTCACGTGAGGAGCTTGGGGAGAGACTAGCCTTAAACCAAAGTGTTTTCCTGCTCTGTCTTGCCCTGGGTATGTTAGTATCACTAAATCCGTCAGTGATGTCTGCTCTCCCTGTGTGTCTGTGGTTAACCAGTGGAATGAATTATGGAATGAATCGGTGAATTCCTGGAATGCTCTGAGCCCAGTGTGAGCACTGATGATCTTAAGTAGTTTTGACAACTTTTTCCTCCAGCCATATCCGAATCTCATGAAAGCCAGGTTCACTTCCAGCATAATTAGAGCAGTAGGTGACCCAGAAGCAGCTCAGAGCAGAAATAAAATCTTCAGAAAAGACCTGTCTGATTTGATATCATTTTTTTTTCTTATCTTGTCACTGAAAACAAGGGTTGAAATTTCAAAGTGAGGGATCCTTTTCTCTTTTAAAGGCCTCTGAGACAGTGAGCCTGCAAGACTGAAAACCTAAAGGGTCAGAGGAAGCCCAGAGACAGGATTTGCAAGAAGGCATTGGGTTGTTTACTTTTCAGCAGACACAGTGCTGATTAAGAATTTTAACAGATAGTGAACAAGAATCCTGATCTAAGCATCAGGAGGCTTGGTTTGCAAATGCAGCTGTGCAAGCACTGTTTGAAGCCTTGGGCAGATTTCTTTCTGTCACCTGACCTCAGGACTTTCATTTGGCCATTAGACCCAAAGACAGAACGAATCATTTGTTGAACATAGAGCTGACAGGCCATCTTTGGCAATCATGCAAAATCAAAATCAAAGCAAGTCATTTTGTCCAGTCTGCTACAATTGGCTGGATGGCCTATGTCAAACAAAAGTAGTTTTCTCTGAGGCTCCCCCCTCCTGTAAGAAAAAGTGTATCTTATCCATCCCAAGACTCCCAGTACCGAGCACAGTGCCTGCCTGTGGCCACTGCCCCTGTCATCTGCTGGGGGTCACGTGAAGGAAGGACCCTTTCTTTCCAGGGAGCTCCCTTTCAGAGGCCCAGAACAAGTGTTGTTATTTTCGATTTATCTCTCCAGGCTAGACGCCCCATTTTCCTCAGCCTGTCCTCTCGTGTTAGGATCTCTGTTGGCCTCATCGGCTCAGTCCCCCTTCCAGAATGTCTTCAGGTTGCCAGTACCTCTCGCATTGTGATAACAATAACTGATCTTAGTATTCCATGTGCAGTCCAACCCGCGGAAAGGCGTACATACTCTACAGCCTACGTCACAAAATAGGTGAGTCAAGGACCCCATCACTGTCTAGTTGAACTAGTTGTCTAGTTCTCATGAGATGTGTGTGCAGTACCGACCAGCGTGCCTGGGGATTTTTCAAGATGACTTATGGAGATGTTGGACACTTAGATGGAAAAGTCCAGAAATCAGTTGTCAGTTGATGGCTGGCAAAGGCCATTCAGTGGAGAAATACTGTCTTGTCAACAGAGGGAGTGGGAACAATCAGACATTGATACGCCAAAAAAAGGAACTTAGGCCCAGTCCTCCCTCGTCGCACCCAGGCTACCTTGAAATGGATTCTAACCCTGAATGTCCAGCCATGGCACTGCTGGACAGAAACCTGCAACAGCCCTCGTGACCACGGGGCTGGGCAAACAGCCCACATGCATAAGAGCAAAAGCACCATCCACAGAAGATGAAGTAAGGCAAATTGGACTTAAATTAAAATTAAAAATTGTCACTCTGTAAAAGATGACGTTAGGAGAATAAAAAGACAAGAAATGTATTTGGAGAAAACATTTGCATATCACAAGGCCTTGTCTTCAGAATTTGTAAAGAACCCTCGGAACTTAACTGTAAGAAAACAGCCCTGTGTTTTAAAATGGGCAAGACTTTGGTAGACCTCACTGAAGAGGGTATACAGATGGCGCACAGTCACGTGGAAAGATGCACAGCACCAGCTGTCATTAGAGAAATGCAAATTAAAATCACAACGAGCTTTCTGCATCCGTGTTAGAATGGCTGAAATAAAATATTGAGGACACCAGAGGCTGATGGGGTTGCAGAGCAGCAGCTGGTAGGAAGGAAATGGTACAGCCATTCTGGAAAACAGTGCAACTGTTTCTTATAAAATTCACCATTTAACCCTGCAATCTTAGTCCTCTATGTTTGCCCTATGGAAGTGAATACTTATATTCAATAAAAACCTGTACGTGTGTGCATGGCTGTTGATAGCAGCTCTGTTTATAATGGCCAAGACCAACTCAGACGTTCATGAACTTAATGGAGAAACAATTTGTGATAAGCCATACAACAGAATACTAGCTGGCAAAAACAAAACAAGACTAAATTAAATCATTGAATAAACACAGCAACTCAGATAAGTCTCAGAGGCGTTAATGCTGAGTGAAGGAAGCTGTCATAAAAATGGTTACATGCCGTAGCTTCCAGGAGTGTGGCACTCTCCAGAAGGAAGGGACTGCTCTGGAGGACGCATCAGTGGCTGCCAGGAATACGTGGAGGGGGTGAGGGTTGGGGTGCCACCCCAGGACAGCTGGAGGGAGTTTGGGGAGGGATGGAGGCAGTCTCCCGTGCCAGGGATTCCGCAGATCTGTACAGGTGTTAGAGTCATACAAATGACCTATGTCTGAAACTAAACATGTGGACCGTTTGCCTACGTTACAACAAAAAGTTCTGAGAAACAAAAACCCCAGTAATTTGATGAAAAATGGTTGCTCATTATTATGTTCCTCTGGATTGATTTTATTTGTCATCAGCTAAATCTAACTGAGTGTCCTGTTTTCTTCAAATGCTCAGTAAAACCATTAGAAACCATTGAGAGGAGGCAGGAGGTTTGGAAGCATTAAAGTACTCAGTGTATGGCTTGAGAAATGAGTAGTTGTCAGATCGAGTTCTTAGACTCGCCCAGAAGCCTGAGCACGGGCATTACACCTGCTGTGTTCTGGGGAGGCCTCTGTAGTCAGAAGTACCCTTGCTTCATTGTATTTTCTCTTCACTTTCTGGAAAGCTGAAATAATTTAGAACCGTCACCCTGGATGAGGTCCTTTCTACTGAGCACTGTTTCCGATGGGAGACTAAATGGTGGGATGATTCTCCAACAATCCTAAAGTCCCCCTGTTAATTCATAATTCATTTGAAAGCATTTTCCATCTGCATTTGGAACATTTAAAAAAAAATTATGTATCTGAAAGAGAGCACATGCAGGGGCACAGAGAGGGGCAGAGGGAGCAGGAGAGAATCTGAAGCAGACTCCACGCTGAGAGCAGAGCCTGATGCGGGGCTCAGTCTTGTGACCCTGAGATCATGACCTGAGCCGAAACCAGGAGTCAGATGCTTAACCGACTGAGCCACCCAAGGTGCCTCTGGAGCTTCTTTTTTTTTTTTTTTTTTTTTTTTTTTAGATTTTATTCATTTATTTGACAGAGAGCGATCACAAGTAGGCAGAGAGACAAGCAGAGAGAGAGGAAGGGAGGCAGGCTCCCTCCTGAGCAGGGACCCAATGCAGGGCTCCATCCCAGGACCCTGAGATCATGACCTAAGCCGAAGGCAGAGGCTTAACCCTCTGAGCCACCCAGGCACCCCTGGAGCATTTTTTAATAATGACTTTATTGAGATACAATTCACAAACCGTGGAGTTCCGCCCAGTTCAAGTGTACAATTCCACAGTGTTAGTATATCCAGTCTTGCCACCATCATCACAGTGTATTTTAGAACATTTTGGTTACCCTAAAAGCGAGCACTATACGCATTGGCAGTCACTCCCCAGGTTCCCCTCAGCCCTTTCCCCCAGTCCTAGACAACCTCAGATCTGCTTCTCTCTCTTTTTTTTTTTTTTAAGATTTTATTTATTTATTTGACAGAGAGAAATCACAAGTAGACAGAGAGGCAGGCAGAGAGAGAGGGGGGAAGCAGGCTCCCTGCTGAGTAGAGAGCCCAATGAGGGACTCGACCCCAGGACCCTGAGATCATGACCCAAGCCGAAGGCAGCAGCTTAACCCACTGAGCCACCCGGCACCCAGATCTGCTTCTCTTTAGAGACTCGCCTGCTCTGCTCGTATCACATAATGGCTGGCTGCTTCCTCTGCCTGGACTTCATGCATCACTGTTTGAGGTGTTACATTGTTCAGGTCCCTCTGTCCAAAGCAGGACTGACTGTAGCACATCCTCCTCGAGGGGACACAGAGATGTAACAAAAGCAGCAGTGGGCTGGGGGACTGAGAACTGGAGTCCGCACTCCATTTTCCTGGGCTCAACAAGGGTTGTGTTTGGGGAGAGAGGACCAGGGGGGAGGGAAGGGGCCTTAAGTTACCTTCTGCGTCTTTTGTAGTTTGAGTTTTCTAACTTTAAACAAATAAACTTTAAAATAAGGGCTGAGTGGGTAGCTAATGGCTCCCACTTTTTTTTTTTTTTACTTTGTATCTCTCTATTTTTAAAAATATCCAAGAAATCATGTATTTTTGTCTTCACTAGGATTGTTTATTTAACTCTTTATCCCCCAAATTTTTCAGTTACTTTACAGAGTTGCATCTATAATACATACATACATGGTCATGATTATTTTTCCTACTAATTAATATTCCTCTAGATCCTTGATCATGTCTTTCTCCTTAAATTCTGTTTGTCCAATATCAGAATTGCTAACATGGTGTTGTTTTATTTATATTTGCCTTATAACTTTTCCATTTTTGAAGTTGCATTATTGAATTATCCTGTTGTTTTAACTGTCTTGTGTAAACTGCTTGACTCTGGTCATTGTTTTTTATCAAAGCCAAAAATCCCTGTCTCTCAACCAGTGATTTTTAACCCATTTGTGGTAGGTCCCTGCTATCACATGAGTGCAGCTGCCTACAGACCAGGCCACGTGTGTTCCTGAGACTACCCGGGCAAGGACTGTGTGAGGAAATCCATTCCCAGAGTTGTGGCTTCCACACGTCCTCCATCCCGACACGGAGCTGTCTGGCAGCTTGCCTGTGACGTGCTGCCTCCCCTTTCTCCTGCCACCTTTCAGGATTCTTCTGTTCTCACCCGAGCAGAAGGACACACCACCTGCCTTTCCAAATCTTTTTTTTTTTTTTTTAATCTTACTTCTTTTATTTGACAGATCACAAGTAGGCAGAGAGGCAGGCAGAGAGAGAGGGAGAAGCAGACTCCCCGCTGAGCAGGGAATCCCGATTCGGGGCTCCATCCCAGGACCCTGGGATCATGACCTGAGCCGAAGGCAGAGGCTTTAACCCACTGAGCTACCCAGGTGTCCCTGCCTTTCCAAGTCTTAGGAAGATTCAGTGCCTTGGGCTCTCCCAGCAGTCAGCAGACCAAACAGAGGACTCGTGTGAGGCTGCATTGGCCCTGAAGGAGAGTTTCTGGAGAGCAGGGGTAGCGGCTGTGGAGAATGTTGAAGAGGGAAGCCTCCATTTCAGCAAGGCCCCCGACTCATGGCCAAGCACCACACCTCATCTCTCTGGTTGTCTGTTTAAAATTAAAGACTTCAGAGATGTTGTGCTCTCACTCTGAGGTATATAAGCACGTGTGAGTTGGAAAATTAGTCGAAAATTTTTTTATAGCAAGTAGACTTGATGTGGCTGAACAGTTTGACTGAGTAAACAGGCTCTGCCCATTCAGTTTGCTGGCAGACCTTCATCCACTGAAATGCTTAGGGATGGCTGGCTGGCTCAGTTGGAAGAGTGAGCAACTCTTGATCTTGGGACTGTCAGTTCGAGCCCAGCACCGGGTGTAGAGATTATTTAAAAATAAACTCTTTAGGGCGCCTGGGTGGCTCAGTGGGTTAAGCCGCTGCCTTCAGCTCAGGTCATGATCTCAGGGTCCTGGGGTCGAGTCCCGCATCGGGCTCTCTGCTCAGCAGCGAGCCTGCTTCCCCGTCTCTCTGCCTGCCTCTCCATCTATTTGTGATTTCTCTCTGTCAAATAAATATAAAAAATCTAAAAAAATAAATAAATAAACTCTTTAGTGGTTCCGGGGTGGCTCAGTCAGTTGGGTATTGGGTATTGACTGTTGTTGTCAGCTCAGGTCCTGATCCCTGCACTCAGCACAGTCTGCTTGAAATTCTCTCTCTCTCCCTCTCCCTCTGCCCTTCTGCCTCTCCCCAGCTTGTACGCACACTTTCTCTCTCTAAAATAAATAAAATCTTTAAAAAAAAAAAAAAAAAAAAGAGCTGGGGCACCTGGGTGGCTCAGTCAGCTCAGCATCTGCCTTCAGCTCAGGTCACAGATCCAGGATCCTGGATCGAGCTTCATGTCTGGGTCCCTGCTCAGCGGGGAGCTGCTTCTCCCTCTGTCCCTCCCCCTGCTCATGCTCTCTCTCTCTCTCTCAAATAAATAAAAACTTTTAAAAAATAAAAGAGCTTAAGCTCACATGTTAAGTTGTATTCGTAAATTCAACATACTTAATGCACATATACTACGTATAATGTTTCTAAATGTTAAATACCTTGCAACCATCTCAGGAAAAATTACAGATGCCACCAAAAAAACATGCAACAGGATACATAATTTTCCTAAATATTTCTAGAGGGTACTCAAGCGGAAAAAAGTGAGAGATGAGAGTAATAGTACTTGCTTCTGCTATCTTATTCTATATTTTGTCTCTATGTGTTTTTTAATGCTTTTTCTCCTTTTTTTTTCTCCTGCCCCACCTTCTGGGTACATATATTAAATTTTCTAAAAATACAAATTCAAAATCATACATTCTATTTTCATTCTCCTGCTTGCTACTCCTAACTTACTGTGACCTCTGTTCACACTTCTTCTTTTTTTTTTAAGATTTTATTTATTTATTTGGCAGAGGTACAGAGAGCGCACAAGCTGGGAGAGCAGCAGGGGGAGTGGCAGGGAGAGGGAGAAGCGGGCTCCCCACTGAGCAGAGAGCCCCATGCGGGGCTCAATCCTGGGACCCTGGGATAGTGACCTGAGCCGAAGGCAGACACTTAAATGAGCCACCCGGGTGCCCCACTTATACTTATTTTTTGTTGTCATTGATTTAAGGCTCTCGGTGTCCATGGCCTCCTCAGTCTTCGGTTTTCTCTCCCCTCCCTCCGTTCCGCGCAGACTCATACCCGCGCATACAAGGACTGGCGCATCTGGAATTTCCCTCCTGAGTTACAGATACGCTTTCCTTAAAAATGGCTATTGATTATTACTGCTTATCAAACAATTAAACCTCAGGCAATAAGAAACTTTATTAGATCTTTGCTTCCCCCAGTTGTTTTTTTTTTTTTAACTATTTTTTAAAACCATCTTAATCTGCAATTCCGTGTTACTGAGTACATTCTCAGTGTTGTGCAACCATCACCACTATCCGGTTTCAAAACATTTTCACCTCCCCTAGAGGAAGCTTCATACTCATGAAGCAGTCTCTTCCCATGCCTCCCCCCATTAATTATATTTTTTTAATGTTTTTTAATGTTTTGACATCTTTGGGGAACCTTGCTACCTAGGGAGAGGCTCACCAAGCTAGCTAATTCCTATAGACAGTAAACTGTTAGGGGGACCCCATTTCGGGTACGAGCCGACCCATTCCCAGTCACATCCCCACCCCCTCCCTCATCTGACTCACAGTCCCCAGGCCAGGACTTCCCCTGACCGAAGCTACCCTGAACAACTAGGGACAGCCCCTGTCCCCTCTGGCCTGTGGGAATTATTCAAACTAGCAATTCTAATCTGCTTACCCTGCCCTGCCTTTCCCCCAGAAACCCCCAGAATGGCTGTGGCCTGTTCTTTCCCCTTGCTCCTTCCTGCCTCCTGACAACACTGGTGCTTCCCTAATACCATGCCTCTTGTTTCACGGGGGAGCTGAGAGTCACATTAAACTTTCCTTTTGGTGGCATTGTCATCATTCGGTCACCTTTATAGACTAAGACCCGGACACAAAATATTGCTGCCACCCACAATGACATTAATCTGTGTTCAGAAACAGAGATCAAAATGTATTTCTTATTATATATCACAGGTTACTTCATTTGTTCTTTCTCTTCCGAGTCTTATATAGTGCTTGCACTTCTCAAAGATGTTCTGATTTTCCCCTGTGAGTTCATCATTATTTCTTTGGAACATTCAGTTGACTTGGGTGGTAATGTCTGTTTATGCTGCAGATGAGTTTCGCCAGGAGCTTGGTCGCGATGGAAGTTGGGGCAGAGTACCCTGTATTGCAGAGCAGATTCAAGCATTCCCTTTCCAGATGCTGACATTTGAAAAACAAGACCATGTCAGTACCCTCTCTGTACAATAGTGATAGTAATTCACATACTTCCTGAGTACCGGTCTTTTCAGCAGAACAGCCTAACGAATATTCTGAACACACAGTATGTATCCCAAGAATTGTGCTGAGCGCAACTGGTGATAAAAGATGAACAAAATGTGGTAGCCCCTCCCTAAAGAACAATCATCTGTGACAATTAAATGGATAATATTACAAACTGCAGGAGAAACACCACAGAAGGAATAACGTTGTCTATCTTGGGGCTCGATAAACACTTCATTGAAGAGGTGATATGTAAATTGGGTCTTGAAGGGCAAAGCCAGGTGTGACTGCCTTTGGTCACGCAGCATTGCTGGGAGATTTTCATTATGTGTCACTGATGGTAACTAGTTCTGTGCTCTGTCCCCTTGTCCTCCACTCCAAGGACACGAGGACCTTCTACTCAGAACACTGTCTTTTTTTCTTTTTTTCTTTTTTTCTTTTTCTTGACACAAATTCTCATGAAAAACTAGTAGTAGGAAGCAGAATTTTTTTTCTGTATTTCTTAGTCAAAGACCATTTTACACTCAGACATCCCACCAAGAGAGTAGAAGAGAGAACAGTCTGTTTACAGAAAAACAAAACAAAGATTCACGGAAGTTAAGTGACTCCCCCAAGCCACAAAACAAGCCTTTGAATTTGATCTCTTAAGTAAAGTGTCCTATAGTGTGGTTCCCTGATCTGTCATCAACCATTCTTCTCTCTCTTGGGATCTAGATACATGGGAAACATCTCTTTCCATCCAAGCCTATACAGTTGACGCTTACTGAGCATTTACTATGTTCAAGATGCAGAGCCAGATGCCTTAGCATTTAGTATCCCGCGTGAGACCATCCTGTTCGTTCATTCGTGTGGTCATCAAGCAGTCAGCATTAGCACCTGCTGCATCCTGAAGCATGTACTGAGTGTCGAGCTCAAGTCATAGTAACGTTATAAGGTGCTGCCTTAAACAGGACATCACTTAACACCCTCACTGACTGGTTCTTCAGATGTTAACAGTGCCTGTCCTATTTTTCCTACATTTTCTATTGCCTTGACACTATTGAGTTAGGAATTGGTGTTGTACCTGCATTCATAATTATGAATATGGACATTCCTTTCATTGAACAGATGAGGAAACCAGGATTGAGAGTGGGGAAATAAATGCCCAAGGATGTATGGGATATCAGTAATAGAGCATGGGCTAAAATCCGTATCTCATAACACCCCAGCGGAAAATCTTTCCATACTTCTTAGTCCTCATAATTTACATAAGTGCATTCTTAAAGCTAGATGACAGGGTTAAAAGAATGCCCTCAGAAGGGTCACTCTTACCTCTTTTCTATCTACGGAAGCCAAGAAGAGTCAGTAGAAACATGCCTGGAGGACCGTGGATGGAAGGGAAAGGCATCTTCTTACAGTGAAGATGTTGACACGCAGGCTGGCACCTTCAGGAAATGCTCAGAAAGTGAAAGAGAATACCCTTTGGTAGTTTAATAATCATTGACTTCTGCTTCAGACCATGACACAGGAATGATCGTGGACTTACTCTCCTGACCAAAAAAAGGGGGGGGGGGTAAAAAAAAAAACTATGAACTGAACAAAATATATGAAGCACCTGAATATACGGATTCTGAAACTCACATAAGATATTAAATTCTTGCTGTTTTCAGGCATTGATAGGTAGCACAGGGCTCTTAGTCTTGAGTCAAGAAACACGGTAAGTCCCACAATGGCTCTGGCTTTCTGCCTGGGGCCTCTTTCTGGTTTGGGCACAGAATGGTGGGGCTCAAGCTCAAAGTTGAGCTCAGACGGCAGATAATGGAATTCAAGGCTACCAAAATAGCTGGGTGTTGCAGGACAAAGAAATAGAGAAAAGGAACCCTTGTGGTAGGAGCAAGGATAGAGTTTTGTGTGGGGATTCGCTTTGGGTTGTTGGCTGAGGGCTGGCTGGCTGTGCATGTGTGGAATGAGACTTGTCTGTGAGCCCTGGCACAGGTTACCTGCTGTAGGGCTGAGGACTGAATGGCGATGCCAAGTTCATGCAGTGCTGGGAAACCTAGGAGAGTCCAGTCGCCTGAATGAAGAGACCGCACCGAGGTCCTCAAGCGTCCAGTTAACTTCCCAGAGCAGCCATACCGTAGAGTGGGGACTGTGCCCTTGAGTAAGGGCCATACCCTGGGACTAAGTTCAAAATGGAAATACAATTTTAAAAGACTTTAAAAAATTAAGGGCGCCTTAATTAAAAAATTAATTTAAAAAAATTAAGGGCGCCTGGGTGACTCTGTGGGTTAAAGCCTCTGCCTTCAGCTCAGGTCATGATCCCAGGGTACTGGGATCGAGCCCTACATCGGGCTCTCTGCTCAGCGGGGAGCCTGCTTCCCCTCTCTCTCTGTCTGCCTCTCTGCCTACTTGTGATCTCTCTGTCTGTCAAATAAATAAATAAAATCTTTAAAAAAAAAAAATACACACTTGACTTCACCAAAAGAATCTGCCAGTAATTTACCTGCCTGCCAGGGCAAATTCAGTGCCTCTAAAGAAAGACTGTATTACCCAGACTCTCCGCACTATGACATTACAGTGCTTAATATACAATCATAAATTAGTGGACATAGAAAGAGTCAGAAGGTGTGGCCCCTACTTAAGGGGAAAAGCAATCCGTAGACCCTAAAGTGACTCTGAAGTTTGAGTTTGCCGGCAAGTACTTCCAAGTTGCTATTATACATATGTTCAGAGACTTAGAAGATGGATAAAGTAAGCAAATGTACAGAGAAATGGAAATGGTAAAAAAAAAAATTAACAAATAAAAATTCTGGTACTAGAGATGAAATTTTAAAATTTTACCACAGGAGATCAAAAGTGGATCAGAGATTGTATTTTAAAAGGGCTAGTGGGGGCGCCTGGGTGGCTCAGTGGGTTAAGCCGCTGCCTTCGGCTCAGGTCATGATCTCGGGGTCCTGAGATCGAGTCCCGCATCGGGCTCTCTGCTCAGCAGGGAGCCTGCTTCCCTCTCTCTCTCTCTCTGCCTGCCTCTTCATCTACTTGTGATTTCTCTCTGTCAAATAAATAAATAAAATCTTTAAAAAAAAAAAAAGGGCTAGTGGACTTGGATACTGGTCAGTAGAAATCACCTATTCTGCAAACCAGGGAAATAATATTGAAAAAAATTAAAAGCCTTGGTGACTTTGTGGGATGATACCAAGATGATGGGTGTGGTTGGAATCCCGGAGGAAGAGGAGAAAGGAAATGGGGCAGAAGAATAATGCTAGAAGAAATAATTACCAAAACTTTCCCAAATTTGCTAAAAAACCTTAACTTACATATCCAAGAAATCCCCCTCGCAGGGAAAATACAAAGAAAACCACCCTTAAGCATGTCATAGTTACACACCTCAAAGATAAATTATACGTATCAATGCAGTTTTGTCAGTTATACCTCAGTAAGGGTGGAAAGAATAAAAGCCCTTCTTCCCCCCCCCCCCCCAAAACCCAGATGTGACAAGGACAAGAAGAAGCCAGCAGGGGAGAGACCCTTTCCTGGCTGTGGTCAGGAAGAGACCTTGGGGTGGGAGAAGGAGTTCTAGTGACACTGTCCTACAGTTCGCAAGTGGAGGAGGGGGCATGAGGAAGGGGGGGGGCCCTTGGCTGAAAGGCCAGGAATT